>NC_133664.1:191444125-191548661 GCF_037893015.1 Macrotis lagotis | reverse complement strand
CTTCTTTCCTTTGGCCCTCCCCAAGATTGCAAACAATCTGATATAGGTTAATCATGTTAAACATATTTCCATGTTGTGAAAGAAGGATCAGAACAAAACTGGAAAAAATCATGAGAAAAAATCCACAAAAGACAAATTTCAAAAAAGTGAAAATAGTATGATTTGATCTTCATTAGACTCCATAGTTATTTCTTTGGATGTGGTTGCCATTTTCTATCACAAGTGTTTGGAATTGTCTTTGATCCCTGTATTTTTGAGAGGAGCTAAGTCTATCATACTTGATCATCACACAATGTTGATTTTACTGTGAACAGTGTTCTCCTGGTTCTGTTCATTTCACTCAGCATCAGTTCATGTGAATTTTTTCAGATTTTTCTGAATTCCGCTTGTTCATCAGTTCTTATAGAACAATAATGTTCCATCACATTCATATACCACAACTTGTTCAAGCATTCCTAAACTGATGGATATCCCCTCACTTTCCAATTCTTTGCCATCACAAAAAATAGCACTTGACCCTTTAATTTAGTTTTGTTTATATCAATTTGTTTTTGATTATTTTTGCAAGGCAGTGGGGTTAAGTGACTTGCCCAAGGTCACCCAGCTAAGTAATTATTAAGTGTCTGAGGCCGAATTTGAACTTAGGTCATCCTGACTCCAGGGCTGGTGCTCTATCACTGTGCTACCTAGCTGCCCCTGTTTATGGTAATTTGATTACAGTTTCCTTCTACAGAAGCTTCACTCTCCTTCCTATTTTGTCCTATACTTTCCTTTTATTATTATTATTTTGTTCTTCCTCTCTCTTTTTAACTTTTTCTTTCTTTTTTCCTCCTTGTCTCCCCCCCTTCCTCCCTTCCTCCCTTCCTCCCTTCCTCCCTCCCCTCCTCCCCTCCCCTCCCCTCCCCTCCCCTCCCCTCCCCTCCCCTCCCCTCCCCTCCCCTCCCCTCCCCTCCCCTCCCCTCCCCTCCCCCTCCCCTCCCCTCCTTTTTGCCTCTACCTTTGCCTGACTTATTTCAGAATGTGGTTCAAAAATCTTCATTTCATTTTCACTCAGCATCATCAACACTGTCTTCTCTTTACCTAAATTCAATAAAACTTTGTGGATTCATTCTCCCACCAAACATTGGCATTTAATATGTGGTAAGGAGAAGGGAAAGACAATATGTAAGAATGATAAAGTCAACGTGGGGCACAGTGCTGGCCTAGACTTACCCTCTCCAAAAGTGGTGGTTCCTAAGGCAAGATGACTTCACCAGATGATTTAATGTCAACAGAGTAGAGCACTTCTCTCTATGTGAACAGTTCATTGCTAACGTGACAGGAAAGCTGAACCAACACAGGTTTAGCAACAGAGGAACAGAAAAGGAGTGGGCAACTTTTATAGATTTGGTATGCAGAACCACAGTTACTTATCTGGGCCAGACCACTTGCAAATGTCAAGATTGGTTTGACAGAAGTTGCTAAGTGAAAAGTGAAAACTCCACAGGATTTAGCAGTAGAATAATATGACTTTAAGAAGAAAACATTTAACTCCATCAAAAGTGAAGTGAAGCTTAGAGAGATGCAGGATTCTTGGCTCAATAAGAAGGCAGATAAAAATTCAGTTTTGCACTGATAGTAGCAATCCAAAGTGCTTTTATATTGCTCTGAAGGCTACTTATGGGCCAATGAATTATTATGCAGTTTAACCACTCAATGCTAATGGAGCTATGAATAATAATAATAATAATAATAATAATAATAATAATAATAATAATATAATGGATCTGGAGAGTTGGGCTGAATACTTCCATAGTATTCTTAAACAGACAATTATCAACTAATGCCATTGACCATATATCTCAGATTGAAGTCAATCCCTCTCTAGTTAAACTTTCAACTAAAGAAGAGTTTTTGAATGTCATTGGGCTCTTCTCATGTGGTTAAGTACAAAATGCTGATTCTATTCCAACAGAGATCCTTGTACAAGGCAGGAAACGCACTGTTCAAACCATACTGATTGAAATTTTCTGTATTATATAACAAGAGGATATTTTTCCCCCCCAGTGGTTCAAAGATGCCTTCATTATCCATCTTTACAATGGAAAAGGAAATGTGATGCCCTTGGCAATCGCAGGAATTTTCTCTCTTAGTCATTTCTGGAAAGATTGTCAGTGTCCTACTTGACAGATTGATCCTTCATCAGGAAGGATGGTCAAGAGAGCCATTGTAACTTCAGAAAGTTCCAAGAAATAGTCAGTATGGTGTTTGCTACTCAACAACTTGAGAAGTTTCAAGAACAGAACAGTGGCCTGTATATAATGTTGGTCAGTCTTTGCTACTATCAAGTAGTAAAGCCTTGTTGCCTGGAGAAGTTCATCAATATCATATGCCATTTCCAAGGTGGCATGCTTACCCAATGGTCAATGCTATTACTCTTTTCCACTCACCAGTAAAGTAAAACAGTGTCCTTTCTCCCAAGGATGATATTTTCAACTATGTTCAAAGATGCCTTCACTGAGAACAGAAATAACATCAAGGTCAACTACTTCACTGATAGTAAAGTATTTATTTATTTATTCATTCATCTATCTATCTATTTACTTATTTATTTATTTATGTTTTTGCAAGGCAAATGGGGTTAAGTGGCTTGCCCAAGGCCACACAGCTAGGTAATTATTAAGTGTCTGAGACCATATTTGAACCCAGATACTCCTGACTCCAGGGCTGGTGCTTTATCCACTGTGCCACCTAGCTGCCCCAATAGTAAATTATTTAACTGAAAATACTAAAAGCCAAAATTAAAGTAGGAGAATTGGTGTGTACATATTGGTTCACAGATGATTGTGCAGTCAATGCAACCTCTGAAGTTGAGATACAAGAGTATAAATCAGTTCTTTGCTGCTTGTGCTGATTTTAATCTGACAGAAATTCTCCAACAGCTAACATCACATCACCTATGTATGGAACTACTGGTTACAGTAAATGTAGAAATTTTGAATGCTGTGGATAACTTTACTCACCTTATAAATATAATTTCCAGGGATGAACACATAGATGAGGATGCTGATGCATGCATTGCCAAAGCTAGCTCATTTTTAGGAGACTCCAAAGGAAAATTTGGGAAAGACAAGGTTTTTATACTGTCTACAAAACTGAAGGTCTACAGAGCCCTTGTGTTGATCTCGTTGTTGAATGCCCGTGAAACCTGAACACCTCATTATTGGATGCCTGTGAAACCTGGACAGGATACCAGAGCCATGTCAGTAAAATGAATTGTTTCCATTTTAATTTTTTTTGAAGATTCAGAAGATCCCTGGCAAGATAAAGGACTAGAGACTAAAGTCCGTTCTTGAGCTGACCTACTAAGCATTCAAAGTCTACTGCAAAAAAATACAATTCTGATTGACTTACCACATCATTCAAATGCCAAATGTATGTTTGCCTAAAAGATAATTTTTTTTTGAAGAATTCACATAAGACAAGTGCTCACACTGAGATTAGAAGACACAATGCAAGGACTCTGAAGGTCTCGCTGGAGAACTTTGGAATTGACTATAAGACAGAAATAATATTTGTCCTTCATTCTCAAAGAAGACCATGACATCAGAAGGGTAATGCCATGAAAAGCACATGAATTGTATTTAAGTATGGGGGGTGCTGTGCTAAGTCACCAGCTTCATTTTCTCCTCCAGCACCATCTGGGTCCAGTGATCAGATATGAATCAGGAAGACTGGAGATGGGCCTGGATGTGGGGCAATCAGGGTTAAATAACTTGCCTAAGGTTGTAAAGCTAGTTAAGTGTCAGAGGCTGGATTATAATTCCTATCCTCCTGATTCTAAGGCCTTTGCTTTATCCATTGTGCCACCTAACTGACCATGAGACATAGGAGACACTGGCACAGAATCACTTACCATGGTGTGTCCACATCAAAGAAGCACTGTGCTCTATGAGCAAAGCAGAATTGCAATAGCTCCAAATAAATGTGAAATGCCTACATTTAGAGAACTCTCCACTCCAAATATTGTTATGGACTATTTGTGCCTGACATGTGGTGAAATATTTTGAGCTTGTATTGGTTGATCAGACACAACTGGACACACTGGACAACAATCAACCAAACAAGAATATAAGTTGCTGAAAAAGAAAATACAGAACTGGTAGAGAAGGTACTTTTTTTTTTTAGATTTTTTTTCAAGACAATGGGGTTAAGTGGCTTGCACAAGGCTCCATGGCTAGGTAATTATTAAGTGTCTGAGGTCAGATTTGAACCCAGGTACTCATGACTCCAAAGCCGGTGTGCTCTATTCACTGCACCACCTAGCCACCCCTAGAAGGTACTTTCTTAAGGTCTTTCTGCGTTGATAGAATCACAAACTCATTTCTTCCCCTAACCCATCCCCTGTTCTAATACATCTAAGATCTATTAGTCAATCAGTAGTCATTTATTAAACACTTATATCTTGGTGATCTGATCAGCTAAGATTTGATGATAAAAAGAAAGATAAATACAACCAGTCCCTGATCTCATAGAACTTACATTCTGTTGATTTTGAATAGGTTATATTATGTTTTAAATGTATGTGATATTATATATATATACATATTTGTATGAAATTATACAAATTATTTACATAATCATTATTATATTTATAATTATAGGAGATACATATAGGATAAGCAGAAAATAACCTTATAGGGAATGGTTTTAGTAGCTGAGGGGACCAAGAAAGAGCTTGTGTAGAAAACGGCATTTGAGATCAATCGTTTTTTTTCTTTTTAGTTTTTTTTTTGCAAGTCAATGGGGTTAAGTGGCTTGCCCAAGGCCACATAGCTAGGTAATTATTAAGTGTCTGAGGCTGGATTTGAACTCAGGTACTCCTGACTTCAGGGCCGGTGCTCTATCTGCTGTGTTACCTAGCTGCCCCATTTGAGATCAATCTTGAAGATAGTCCATGATTTAAATAAGGAGGTAAGTAAGGAAGTCATTCTAAGTGTGGGGGAAAGGCCAATGAAAAGTCACAAATATGAGAGATGGTGTGATGTGTATAAGGAGGAGGAAATAGATCAGTGTGAATGCTCTTAATGAGCTTTTCAACTAGTTGCATATCATAATCTAGAATATAGTCATTCTTTATTTATATTTTTTTCCTATTTGGATAGTTAGGCTATACTCTCTTGGAACATGATGGAGTTCATTTAGGATACTATGCAGCATTTGGGGGCTTGATGCAGTCTGTATAATATCATCTGCAAACCAAACATCTGGAGGATTTCACCATCTCCTAGGAATCTATTTTTGACATAGACTCTGTGCTGGGTCTTCTCTATATCTCTGACAATTTTTTTTTTACAAATGACTATCTGCTAGTCTGATGTACTACTTGATGTTAATGGTCATAGGATCATCAAACAAAGTCATCTTTGTTGTATTTTTCAAAAAATCTTGTAAAATTTTTATATGCATAGAAAACACCTTGTTGAAGGAAAGACTTTCAAGAAGAAGAAGAACCATAACTTTAAAGTTAGAAGGGATCTTAGAGAATGTGATTTTTTAAGACTAAAAGAAAATAAGTTTCTTCTCCAAAGTGAAGTTGTAAGGGTAATGGAGGGTCTGGCCAAGTTAAGCTTTTGTGAGCATATGCAGCATGGTTGACTGATGCAATCCTAATATGAACTTCAGAGCATGAAAAACTATTATTGTTTTCCAGTCTGCTAACTATGTGGTGAAGAAACAGACTTTTTGTTGACTGTGAGTCAGAAATGGTAATGCCTAAAAAAAGCGTTACCTGGGCAAGTTTCCTTCCTTTCCTTTCTGGACGTGATCAAGGGAAGACATGCTGTAAATCTTTGAATAGTGAGAAAGAAATTACCTTAATTTTCCCAGGTCTACAAGTGACAGTGAATGTTGGCCTCTGTAATTTGCCTAGAACTTTTTTTTTCTACTCATAGGTAAAAGTTGTTGACTAAGTTGCAACTTCACAAGTTTTGAAAGGTTGGGAGAATGAGTTGCCAGATCTGGGAAGTGAAGCCTTTGCAATAATTTACAGGTAACAGTGGATGGTAAGGAATTGGATTAAGGGTGCCCAGTTTTTATAAACTTTGCATAAGTGTCAGACAAAGAATTTGAACTCTAGATGCTAGGTTCAGCATGATATCTATTAGGCCACGATCTATCAAATATTTTATAAAAAATAAATTATCACCAAATAGTAAACAATGGTATATTGTATACATTTTATCTTTCATTTTTTATATGATAGTAAAAATATATTCTTCAGTGGAAAGTTCCTTATGAATGCCTGCCAATTTCTTAGTAATACTCTCATCAAGGAAAGTCTTGAAGAATGCTCAAATTACTTTCATAAACAGTTTGCAATTATAAGAACATAGTTGTGTAGGTTGGAAGTTATTGATATTTTCTCATAAGTAAAACAATAATGTCTGAGATTCTCATCCAAATATGAGCATCTATTTCCATGTTTTCACAATTGTATCTCTTTGAGACCAAATTCTCTGTTTTCTTATTCTATTCCAGATGCTTTAATAATTTTTTTCCTTTAGTGACATTTCCATTTCTTCTATCAGCACATCTGAGACCTTCATGTCTCAAATACCCTTGGTGGCAAAAAGAATTTATTTTAAAAATCTTTGTAGAACTTTTTCATCTATTTGTTGTTTTTATTTTAGTTATATTCTCAAATGCCTTTAGGATGACTTTGTTTAAATAAGTTTCTTCCCAAGCTTTCTTTATATGTGTATGTGAACTACATATATATATATATATATATATATATATATATATATATATATATGCAGATGTATATAGGTATATATGTGCATAAGTTTATGAATATAAATATATGTTTACATCTACTCTTTCTTGTTGCTTAATGAGATGGTTTTACTCACAATCACCTTTCATTCTTTTCAATAGCATTTTAAAAGCAAATTTATATTCTAAACGTGTCTTCTTTGGCTACTATATCACTTCACTTGGTAAGTACATATAGTATTTTCTGCCTAGAGTTCTGATCTGGTCCTTCAAGTTCCCTTATTGTTGATTTATATATTGTTTAAATTTCTAATTTATATAATGTCTGAATTTGTGTTATTAACATTTTCGTTATTTAGTGCCTTCAGGATCTCTTATTTTTTACATTTCCATAGTTATTGCAAATATCTCTCCTGTTCTTTCCCAAAGGAAAAAAATCACCATAACTGATCAATACATTGAAAAAATTCTTATAGCATGTGCAATGTATAACATTTGTGAACTTTCTTTCCTCCACAAAGGGTTGGGTTGGGAGAACCTTTCATATCTCTATATTTAAGTCTTACTTGAGCTTTTTAATTTTATTATATTTACTTTGGATTTTTCTGTGGTCTTTTGTTATTGTTAATATTTTAGTACTTTATGAAATATGAAATGATAGTGAGGAGAATGGGCATTCATGCTGCACTCCTGTGTTTATTGAAAAAGACTCTAGAATGTTTCCATTGCATTTGATGCTTGTTCTTGATTTTAGATAGATAATTTTTGTGATATTAAAAAGCTCCCTCTAAGCCATCATTTTGTAGTGTTTTTAGCATAAAAGTATCATATTTTTTCAAAGTTTTTTATATTCATTGAGATGATCATGTAGCATTGGATTTTATTTTATTTGATCTAAATTAATAATAAAGTCATTGACATTTAAATTTAATTATTTTATTGTATGCTATGTCTTTATATCACTTTGTAAAACCAGATTTATATGAATTTTGATTTTTGTTTTAAAAATTCAATTGTTTGATTGGACACTCATAGTTCAGCAATAATTCCTGAAATAGAACTAATTTAATTTTATATGATATAATTTCTTGCTTTCCACATATATTTTTTTTTTCTGTAAAAAGAGAAGCAGTGTGTCAGAATATTTAGAGAGCCAGGAGGATCTATTTGTATTCAAGGCCCACTAGACATGTGACCTTAACTTCTCAGCATTCTAGGCAACTCTAAGTCTATAAGTCCAGAGAAGGTTCAGAGTTGCAATGGTAAAGGGAATTTCTTTAGTAGGAAATTCCTTAAGACCAGTGAAATTTTAGGTTCACTTCTAATCTCTATTCTTAAGGAAGTATTCATGATGTAAATGTCTAAGGTTGCTGTATAATTTATATTTGGTTCCTTTTTACTCTTCACTCCTAAACTATATTTTTCAACAAATTTTTCAGCCATCTTGTCTTATGCTAGTCTTTGGATTGAAACCATCCAGTATCAATGCATATGTTTGTTTAGTTAGGAGGAGCTTAACAAATTATTTATAGAATTAGCCTGCTTCTACATCCTTTGAAACAGATGGATGATATCTATCTATCTATCTATCTATCTATCTATCTATCTATCTATCTATCTATCTATATGTATGTATATATATACATACATATGTATATATATACATATATACATATATACATATATATATATATATATATATATATATATATATATATATATATATATATATATATATATAAATTATTTCCATGGTGGACTTTATATGCACACTACCATTGAAATGAACAAATGTTACTTTTGGAAGTCTGATAAAACAAGACTTCAACTTCTTTATTTCCCTCTTCACAAAGAACTTTTGAGTCATCCTCCCATTTAGTTGCAACTTCTTTCCTTGTTCTGGTTACATTTATAGCAAAAATGTCAAGACTGATATAATTCAATTTCTAGAAGTGCATTCTCTTATTGGTCATATTTAAAGTAACACCCATTGAGATAAAGATTTTATATGAATTCAAAGTTGTATGACTCTTATTTATTTTTATTTTTATTCCACTGACATGCAAAATTAGTTTTCAGCATTCATCATTTTGCAAGCTTTTGAGTTCCACATTTTTATCACCCTTCATTCCCCTCTCCATAGCAACAATCTGATATATGTTGTGCATGTACAATCATGTTTAACATATTTCCATTTAGTCACATTGTAAAAGAGGAAGAGGAATTAGAGCTGGGGGGGGGAAGAGAACATAAGAAAGCAAAAAACACAAAAGAAGTTTTAAAAAGTGAACATAAGGGATGGCTAGGTGCCTCAGTGGATAGAGCACTGGACTTGGAGTCAGGAGTACCTGGGTTCAAATCCGACCTCAGACACTTAATAATTACCTAGCTGTGTGGCCTTGGGCAAGCCACTTAACCCCATTGCCTTGAAAAAAATTCTAAAAAAAGTGAACATATGATTTGCTCTCTATTCAGATTTTTCTCTGGATGTTGATGTCATTTTCCTTAACATGTATCTCAGAACAGTTCTTGATCACTGAACTGCTGAGAGGAGTTGCATCAATCAGAGCAATCCTCTCAAAATGTTGTGGTTAATTCATACAATGTTTTCTTGTTTCTACTCACTTTACTCAGCATCAGTTCATGCAAGTCTTTCCATGTCTCTAGAGTCCAACTGTTCATGAATTTCTAAATTTTTTTTATTTATTTAAGGCAATGGGGCTAAGTGACTTGCTCAAGGTCACACAGCTAGGCAATTATTAAGTGTCTGAGGTTGGTTTTGGACTCAGGTCCCTGTGTTTCTGAATTCTTACACAACAAGAGTACTCCACCACATTAGTCAACCACAACTTGTTCAATCATTCCCCAATTGATAGTCATTCCCTCAATTTTCAATCTACAAAAAGAGCTGTGAATGATTTTGTCTTTCCCCCTTTTTATGATCTCTTTGGAATAGAGACCTAACTGTGGTATTGCAGGATCAAAGGGTATGCATAGTTATATTGCCCTTTTGAAATAGTTCCAAATTGCTCTCCAGAATGGTTAGATCAGTTAACAACTCCATCAAGCATGCATAAGTGTCCCAATATTCCCCGTATCCTCTCTAACATTAATCATTTTCCTTTTTTTGTCATTTTAGGTAATCTCATAGGTGTAGGTGGTACTTCAGAGATGTTTTAATTTGCATTTCTCTTATCAATAGAGATTTGGAGCACGTTTGTATGATTATAGATAACTTTAATTTCTTCATCTGAAAACTGTTCATATTCTTTGACCTTTTTTAATTGGAGAAAGACTTGTATTCTTGTAAATTCAACTTCAGTTCCTTATATGTTTTAGAAATTAATCCTTTATCAGAAACACTAGCTGTGAAAATTGTTTCTCAGTTTTCTGCATTGCTTCTAATTTTGTTTGCATTGGTGTATTTGTACAAAACCTTTTAAATTTAATGTAGTAAAAATGATTCATTTTGAAATTTATAATGTTTTCTATTTCTTGTTTGAGCCTGAACCCTTCCACTCTCCATAGATCTGACAGATAGACTATTACTTGCTCTTCTAATTTGCTTATGGTATCACCCTTTATGTCTAAATCCTCTACCAATTTTAACCTTATTTTGGTATAAGGTGTGAGATGTTGGTCTATATCTAGTGTATGCCATACTATTTTCTAGTTTTCTTAGTGCTTATTCCCCAAAACTAAAATTTTGGGGTTTATCAAATCCAAAGATTACTATGGTTATTTGCTATTTTTTATACCTAATTTATTCTACTGATCCACTTCTCCATTTCTTAGTCAGAACCAGTTTTGATGACTACTATTTTTAATATAAAACTATGATTCTTAGTAATTTCTGTGTCCTTATTGATGCTGTTACCACTACTGATGAATGAATAAACATATTAAAGAGTATTCATTAAGCCCTTACCATGCTGTTAGGATTTTACTGAGTATTGGTGATACAGATATAAGCAAAAAGCTGCAATTTTTGCCTTTGATAAGTTTATATTTTATTGGGGAAGTTAATACTTTAATTTGGAAAGAAGAAGAAGGTGATTATATTATAAAAGCTTAGTTTGGAAATTTTCAAGTATTCCTTGGTGATCTAATTTGGATTTTAGTCCAAATTTTGATCAGAGAAGAATGAGGCCAATGGCTAGAATGGAAGTCAAGAATGTAAATGAGAGTTGTAGAATACTAAGAAAAGTTTTGTTCTTGCCTTTAAAATTTTTTTAAAAAACTATTCATAATTTACCTTGGTCAAATAATTCATTAACAAATGCCTGCTTTCTGGGAATGAGCCTCTCTCTATTTATTTAGAGTAGATCTGTGGAAAGAAGATCAGTTCATTTCCGCGATCTTATTCCAAATATCTACAAAGTCGCACTCTAATGCTACACAGTGTGGGAAGAAGACCTAGAGTTCTTACGAGCTATATCAGTAAAATTTAAACTCTAAAAAAACAAAGACAGAATGAGAATGGCATCACAAAGAATTTATAGTCTACTAGTATATTCAACATGTAGCCAGATAAATACAAACTAATTTGAGGAGTACTAACAGTGGGGACAACAGGAAAGGCTTTTAAGTTAGAGGCTCTACCTAAACTGAGTTGAAAGAAGGTAAAGATTCTAAGAGTTGATGGGGAGGAAGGAGCATAGACAAGGAGAGGGAAAACGTTTTAGGAGGGTGGAAATTGGAGCTGTAATACCAATTCTGGGACTCCATATACTTATGTTCATTTTTACATCCACCAAGGCCATTCTTGAATAAAATCTCCCAAAGGATTAGGTTTTCAGACAATTTACTGGGGTACACTACAGCTTCATTTCTATCACATAATTCGGATGTAGAAAATTGATGATACTGCTATGTTCTTTTGGATGATTTTTTTCTTAACAAAGTTTTTGACTTGGTATAATAAAATGAAGTATTACAAACCTCATTTCAAACAAGGTGTCCCCCATATATGTAAATTAAAATAACAGAAGGCTTTATAACATTTGCAGTCATAGATAACTTTGTATAAAACTTCATGCATTTGTATAAAAATTAAGCAAGAACACAGGAAGCATAAGCAGGAGAACATACACTCACCTAATACAGTCATAATTGTCATGGAAAATATCCTGCGGAGTCCAACTGGAAGAAATCCCTATAGATAGCCAAGTTCTACAGCTGGTCTTGTTCACAAATTACATTGTACTGAAGTTCAGGTACTGAAAACTAAATAACATTACATGATTGCCAGCAGTAAAATCTTAGAATTCAGCCAGTCTACCCACATCAAAGTACTATTTGTGGCAACTGACCCACCGAGAATGGACAATAGCAGGATTCTCAAACAATTGGTAGGAGTAAAGAAAAGTTGTTAAAACCAATGATTCCAAGGTACTAATGGCTAACAACACTAAATTTGGTGAATTTGTTAGAGAGTAACCAAATGTGGGTATGGTTCTCTATACTGTGCAAACTATTCAATTCTTTCATATTTGGAGTGTTTAACATTCTGAAGGGTAAGAATGTGTTGTCATAAAGCATTAGGTTTTGATAGTAATGAATGAACCCCCAATTAGATCCATTAATAGTTCAATTTTATAGTGTACAAAGTACTTTTTTCATAATAAACCTGTGATTTATATAGTTATCCATATCTTTCAACCAAGGAAACTAATATATAAAAAGATTAGTGATTTGCCCATGGTTATATAGCTAGTAAATATGACATGAATAAAAGCTAGACTTTTTTAAACTCCTTGATCAATTTTTTTAATGTCATCTTTCTATTTTCACATTATAGGAAAAAATATTTTGTATGTGGAGTGAGAAAAATAAAAAAATGGAGATTTTTCATATATATCAAATTTAGAAGAGTTTACTTGAAAAATATAACACAAATAATTTTGTTCTATGACCCTCTGATCATTAATATTAAGCAAGTAATAACACAAACAATATAGTTAATTAATAATTAATTAATTAGAGTACTAACAGTGGGGACACTGTTAGTAAGATAGTAATTTCCTTATTTGTTCTCATGCTATATCTCTCAGCAAAATGTAAGTGAAGACTGAGAATGATTTTATTTTTGGCTTTGTGTCTTTTACCCCCAAGTGGGGTAAAATAGTAAGTGCTTAATAAATGTTTGCAGGAATTTAAATTATTTTAACTATTTGTATAATGAAATCAATGAATTTTGCCCTTTATGTTTCAGAATAATCCTACCAATGGGAATTACTATCTGTGTCCATCACAAAGACTAAATAGTCCATTGATTTTTGACAAATACTTAGCCTTTTAATCAGACATTTTGCTTTCAATTTTCCCCATCTTCATTCTAGCTTTCTTACAGCTGTTATTAATTAACTTAATTAATTAATTAATTAAACAGATAGTAATTCCCATTGGTAGGATTATTCTGAAACATAAAGGGCAAAATTCATTGATTTCATTATACAAATAGTTAAAATAATTTAAATTCCTGCAAACATTTATTAAGCACTTACTATTTTACCCCACTTGGGGGTAAAAGACACAAAGCCAAAAATAAAATCATTCTCAGTCTTCACTTACATTTTGCTGAGAGATATAGCATGAGAACAAATAAGGAAATGCAAAATAATTTAAGGAAAGAGAACACTAATATTTAGAGTGATCACTAATGACCTTCCATATGAGATGGCACCTAATAAACACTTCAAAAGAGATTGTTGAGCCTCAGAAGGAAAAGAACTATATGAGAGCCAGCTGGTGAAAAGATACAGACATAAAATATGACATTGAATTCTGGGATTTACAAGTTTGACTAGAAAAAGAACTGAGTGAGGAGGAAATGAAAAATATGTCTATAAAAGTAGGTTGTGAAAGATTGTCAAAGGCTTTAAATATCTTTTACCTTGGTCAAATAATTCATCAACAAATGCCTGCTTGCTGGGAATGAGCCTCTCTCTATTTATTTAGAGTAGATCTGTGGAAAGAAGACCAGTTGATTTCTGGGACCTTATTCCAAATATCTACAAAGTCCCACTCTAATGCTGCACAGTGTGGGAAGGAATTTATATTTTATCCAATGTATGCAATGGGATTAGGGAGCCATTGATGATTCCTGAATCAGTATATAAACTATGCTTTAGTAAGATGATTTTAACAGCTGTAAGAAAGCTAGAATGAAGATGCGGAAAATTGAAAGCAAAATGTCTGATTAAAAGGCTAAGTAATTGTTTAGATGAGAAGTAATGAAGGCTTGAACATGGTTATATCTTGGTGAGTTGAATAAAGGGAAATTGTATGAAAGATGGAGTTAAGACAGTAAAAATTTACAGAATTTGGCAATAAATTATGTAAGTGTTCACTTTATTCTTTAAATGAATTATTTTGGATCAGCTTATCTTTATAAAAATTTGGGCCTGTGGCACATGATCTGAACAGATACAGTTATTTCTCCATTGAACTAGAATTCTGAAGCAGCTCCAATGGAGAGTTCTATCAGGGAAAGCCACCAGGTGGCACTTGAAATTTGAACTCCATCAGTTAACTACAAACTGATGATGTCCCAATGCACTCCCTATAATTCTATGTTATAGAATGCACTTCCAAGCCTGCTAGGGAATGGATCACATTTAAGTTTTTTTGTGCAAGTTCATTCCTTTGAAAATGATAATTTAGGGGCGGCTAGGTGGCTCAGTGGAAAAAGTACTGGCCTTGGAGTCAGGAGTACCTGGGTTCAAATCCGACCTCAGACACTTAATAATTACCTAGCCGTGTGGTCTTGGGCAAGCCACTTAACCCCATTGCCTTGAAAAATCTAAAAACAAACAAACAAAAATGATAATTTATCAAATGGTTATAACCTTCCTTCCCATATTACCATCTTCAATGCTGTTCTGACATTTCAGCATAACCACAAAGAATTTTCCCATTCAACTTATAAGGTAAATGAAACTTAGGAACAAAGACAGGGACCATACTTTTTATTTCATTGGAAAGATTGACAGATGAGGAAACTCCCTCTGCTCATTCAGGTTGGCATATTTTCTGCATCTTATAGTGTTAGAGTTTTGGAAAGTTATCAGAGTATTGAACAGTTTTGTTACCTGGTGTCACCCAGTCAGTATGTGACTTGAACTCAGGTCTTCCTTTCTTCGTTCAAGATCAGCTCTCTATTTATTATGATATACTGACTCCAAATGAGAGAGTCTTAATGTTTTTTGTATATCCCAAACCCTTTTGGCAGTCTGGTGAAACCTATGGATCTTTCCTCAAAATAATTTTTTATGACCTATATTCACAGTGAAGGAAATTCTAAATTTCATTGCAGATTAGCAAATTTTTTCCATTCAGGTTCACAGAAGTCAATTTAAAAAACCTGGCTCTAAGTGCAGCTAAGTAAATGGAAATCAGAGAACAAAGGTTATGATAAACTCCAAAAAAATCTCAATAATCACTTGTGATCAAGTCTAAAATTTTAATTCATATCCTCTCCTTTGTTCTATAAAGTAATCTCAATCTGAGACCAAAGTGGAGATTGAGGTAAAGACTTACTACATTACAAGTTATAATTTCTCCTTTAAGTATTAGAGTGGAAATAAAACCTAGGACAAACCCAACAATGTCCTTGATCATGAATGTATACCCCAAACTAGAGAACCACACATGCAATGTGTCTGGCCCCTTCAAATGTCTCAGCAGAATGTGAATCTGTAACATCTTTACTGCTAGCAGTACTGTAACCATTCCAGTTTAAACCCATTTGGCATATAAGCCATTCCATTTTAAACCTATTTGGCACATAATCTTGAAAATGAAGAAGAACAGGCAAAATATAAATAAGAAAACTCATTTGTGGTATGAGAGGGAGGATGCCATTAAGTATAACCTTTGGCTTATTCAGTGAACCATGAGATATCACAGTTCATAAAAAACTTCTCATTGATTTGTACTGTTCCATTAATTTAGTCACAAATATTTATTAAGCATTAACTATAGGCAAAGAACTTTAATGAATTAAAAAAAGAGCAATGAATGATACCTGCCCTCAAGGGGGATAAATGGAAATGAAGAAAGGAAATGTTTTCTTTTTAGTTTGAATTTAATTTTATTACACTTCTTTCAGTAGAAGCAAGAGAAAAAATCAAGATAATATGGGACCATAATCTGGCTACTCTATCTCTTCCTTCTGATTTCTATAGCAACCCAATGCCAAAGAACCAGTTATAAGAAATTCAGCAATGAATTTTGCCTCCTATTACAAAAATTTACCAAATTATAATTTCATCATTTTGGGAAAGGAAATTTAAATAAATCATCTAACAACTACATAATGATATTTATAGGAAAATTTATTTTCCTACTTTGATTTCAAGACTTATTTTGTTCTGTCCTTTATAGGACAAAGATTGTCCTTATTGGATATATAACATAAACCAAATAGAAAGCAGTATCTCCTCTCCTTTATTAGTTATAATTTTCCCAAATGCTTCAGTCATTAATTCTTTCTCTTTTTTGATCCTCTTCTTTTTCCCATTACAGATGAAAGCAACTTTTCTTCTTCATCCTCCAAAACTGAATACGCTTTTGTTGCCCATTTAAATATAAATTCTGTTCTGATATATTTAGTTTCAGTTTTTATCAGAATCAAATCAGCAAATATTCTAGATGTAAAGATGCATATTGCGTTGGTAAGTTTTAATTATTAAGACCAAGGGAATATGGTCCCTAAGTATCTTTTTGGTCACAGAGAGAGGTCATAGTAATGAATTTTATTGAATTTCTTAATAGAAGATCACATTTGCTTCTAGGCACATGATTTCCACTGTGTAAAGATAATTGTTAAATCATAATATTGCCAGAGACAGTTATTGCCTACTCTAAGGATGGAGATTTGCCAGTACACCTGCTCTGTAGTTTTATAGGTCCTTCAGGGGCTTACAGTTTTAAGTCAAAATCTGAGAAGTATTGAAAAAGTTCTGGAAATGGAATCAAGAGAATTAAGTTCAAATTCCATCACTGATACTTAACTAGTCATATGATCTTGGATAAGTTTTGGGGAGTCTTTAGTTTATTCATCAACAAAAGAAGAAGAATCCTTGTGTTACTTTTCTCACAAGGTTGCAAGGAGGAAAGTGCTTTATAAGCCGAAAAGCATGAAATAAATGTCATTAGTGATTATTATTACATTACTAATAATAATTCCCTTCTCATAATTTTTGATTAAGTTAAAAAGGACAATTGATATCTGGATATTATTCTGTATTTATTGAATATACTTAAGACTATAGCACTTAAAGATAAAATAATTGCCTTTTGTAACTGAATAAAAGTCTTTTGATGTCAACTCATCTTCTGTAAACTCATTGCATTCATTTTCAGAACAAGTTCAGTAGCAGACAGGCCTACAGGGAGGATATGTACTTCATCCTGTTCTTACCAAATTTTGGTTTCTTCTGCTTAGGCGTTTATATTTTGAAAACTTTTCATTCCATTTAGCTTGGCAATTATGAGTATTTGACATGGCAACATGTATTATAAACATTGCTCTTAAATTTTTATGGATTAATGTTGTGTCCAGATGATTGTGGGTAGCAGTTTTGTCTGGAAAAATGCTCTGCTTCCAGTAAAACGTATTTGCTGAATTATGAAAGATATTTTGAAACCTGTATTTGTAGTAAAAGAATTTGTTGCCTGTTAATTTATTAAGGATTGTTAGCTTATGATGTATGATTCTAGACACCAAAGCATATCTTGTTGGGTGGGTATTAAATTTTTGCAAATTGTAGTATGTTGCATAGTTTTATCATTTCCTTGAATATTTTATGTTGATTTATAAGTCCAGGTTTTCAGAATATATGAAAAATCATTTATTAAAGACAATTTCTTTCAAGCAGTATATAAGCTGTGAAATAGAGATGGTCCCTACTTGCAAGAAGCTCACATAATTGTCTGAGAGAACCCAGAAGAAGGCAAATAGAGGAGTCTAGTGTTCCTTAAGGTCACAGATGCACAACAGTCCTTAGGAGTCCTTAGAGTGCTTTAGTTGGTAAGGTAATATGTTTGAGGGGTTTGGAAAAAGTAGTTTTATGGCTTGTGGTAAAGTTCTGTGAAACTTTGGGTACAGCAGCAGGACAGATGGTAAAGCACAATCATTTTAGATTGGGCAGTTAGGTGACACAGTGGATGGAGGGCTGAGTCTAGATTCAAGAAGCTAATAATGAGTTGTGTAAAACTCTGTGATGTCACTTGAGGCTTTCTTGGAAAAGACATTTTGCTATTTCTTTCTCCATCTCATTTTACAGATGAGGAAATTGAGGCAAATGAAGTGAAGTAACTTTCCCAGGACTTCACAGCTAGGAAATTTATGAGGTCAAATTCGAACTTTAGAAAATGAGTCTTCTTGACTTCAGGTTTGGCATTCTAATCACTAGCTGCCCCTGGAATTGGGATGGCTTGAATTAAAATCCAATCCTAGATATTAACTGGGTGACCCTGGGTAAGTCATTTAACTTCTGTTTGTCTCAATTTCTACAACTCTAAAATGGGTATAATAGCACTGACCTTAAGGGGTTGTTGTGAAGATCAAGTGAAATAATATTTATATGCCATTAAGCAGAATGTCTGTCACGGTATTATATGTTTATTCTCTCTACCTGCCCACCTTCTATCTTACCAAAAAGATTGTAATTGAAAAGATTATGGATTTACAGTTAGAAGGAATCTTAGAGACTATTCAAGTCCAACCTCCTTATTTTAAAGATAAGGAAAATGACTCAGAGAAGTTGTTATTTGTCTTGAATCATACAGCTAATAAATACCTCAGCTAGGAAATGTCGTTGGATCCACTGTACCACCTAGTGGTCCCTGATTGATTATTGCCTGCTCCTTCAGGTTGTGGAATTGGATTTTTCCAACTAGCACTAATAGCTGTGGGAATCCATCCTGATTTTAGGATGCCATTACGTCTTTTGACATATACAACCATGGCTTTCTCCTTAATCGCTTGATCCTCACTGTGTCTCACATGGTAAAGACCAAAATACTATTATTTCATTTATTCATTGGTTCATTTTGATCTTTGAGTTTAAGCTCAAAGTAACCAGTGCAACTTTTCCCTTTATTTACATTAATAACTGTATATTTTAAAAGACATTTTCACATTATTTGTAAAAGATCCCATGAGATAAAGAAGTCCCCTTCAAACCTCTTTTATCGGGGCAGTTAGGTGGCGTAGTGGATAAAGCACTGGCCTTGGATTCAGGAGTACCTGGGTTCAAATGTGATCTCAGACACTTAATAATTCCCTAGCTGTGTGGCCTTGGGCAAGCCACTTAACCCCATTTGCCTTGCAAAAACCTAAAAAAAAAACAACCCACAAAAAACCCCCAAAAACTTCTTTTATCTATGAAATGTTGATTGGGGAGAGGGATAAATAGCAAAAGAGAGTAATGTCTGAATTGATGATATAGAGCAAGAATTTATTATGCACTGAGAGAACCATAATCTCTGAAAAGACTTAAAAATATGAAAAATTGATTAATTAGGCTCTGTCAATGATGTCTTTGACTCTTGATGGGGAGGCAATAGGAAAAAGGCTGGTCCTCCTTATAACTGTCTGAAAAATCAACTTGACAGAAATCACACTGGAGCGAATTTTGTGCTTTTGTGTTCTGTTAATGCAACAACAAAAATTCTGTTAATATAACAGAAAAAATCAGAATGAGACATTTCAGCAACTCACTTGCTGCTGATGGCACTGTTAAATTGAGGAAATTATAATTATACCGAAACAGACTTAAGATATCAATGCTTTCATTATGTGCAATTGTTGTCATAGCACATTATATGATTCCACTGAAGAGCACATTAAACATTTCATTTATTATTATTCATCTTTGTGAACCAATTTCTCTCTCCCAGTGGAGAATCAAGTGTGTTAGAGACAGTTCCAGTTCAGGAAGCATGTGACTCTTTGGGAGAGACATAACCTCCATTACAATGATTGTGACCTTCAGTGCCAATAAAAATAGTTTACTTCTCAATTCTTCATTCACTGCTAAAACTATTACTACAACAAGATAAATTTGGGTTTGAATGGCAATAATAGTGATGACCATTATATATCCCACATTGTTTATTATTTAGTAGAATTTAGTAGAATGTGAACATATTCAACATATTACAAACAAGGAAGTATGTATCAAAATTGATATAAAGGACTATATCAAAGAAATAAATGATTGAACTAGAACATGAGCAGTTCACATGCCAGTCCTGAGAGATGATCCATAGATTACTTTCTAACTTATTGATGGCTTCCCTGAATACACTATTGATACACTCAAGATGCCAGAAGATTCAAAAGAGGGTTAGAACTATAAAATAAATTCTTAAAAAATTAATTGGCTTTTCTGTATAGTGGTAATAAAAGCTGGGAGACAGAGAAATTTTATTCATAATGGAACACAAAAATAAAAAAAGCACCTGAGATTAAATATGAAGCACTCTTTACAGAAATGAGTAAAGACTAATAATTGAAGAGAAAACTCTTGTTCACACCTAGATTTTACCAATAATAACATGATGATATTACCTTCAGATTTAGCATAACACCAATTAAACTGTCAAAAGTTACTTAAGAGAGGATTCTGGGAAGATGGCAGAGCAGGTCCAAAAATTCTTAGCTCTCTAATTTTCTCCACAGAAAAAGGCAGAAAAATTATATGAATAGTCAGTTTTGAGAAGAAGAAATTAAAGCTATCTATAGTGCTATGGTTTTTGTCCTTCATTATTGAAGGTCAAAAATGATATCACAATGTTAGAGAAAAGTTATAGTGTGTCTGACTATGACTGATCAGACCAACACAAGCTCAGGTTGGACATAAATAGTCCATATAAAAGTTAGGTTGGGTTCTCTAAACTTGTATATCTCATGTTTCCCTTGAGCTATTTCAATTTTACTTTGCTTAGAGAGCACAACACCCTCTCTGATGAGGGCACACCATGCTGGGTGGTCCTGTGTCAGTGTCTCCTTTGCTGAACAATAAATTCCAAATTTCTTAAGAGAACTTGAAAGTGTCCTTGTATCACTTTTTTTCTGACACCTCCATGACTGCTTACTCTGTGTGAGTTCTTAATAAAATAGTCTTTTTGGCAAGCACATGGTTGGTATTTGAACAACATGACCAGCCCATCGTAGTCATGCTCTCTGGAGTTATGTTTGAATACTTGACAAGTTTAGCTTGAGAAAGGATCTCAGTGTCTGGTATCTTATTCTGCCAGGTGATCTTTAGACTCTTCCTAAGCATGAGGCTGGTAGACTGTCCAGTTTTCACAGACATACAACAATGGGGTCAGCACAAGGGTTTTGTAGACTTTCAGTTTAGTAGTCATTCTAATACCTCTTCTCTCTCACGCTTTCCTTTGAAGCCTACCAAACTCTGAACTGCTAATGGCAATGTATCTGTCAACCTTATTATCAATGTGTATCTCCTTAGAAAGTACATTGCCAAGGCAAGTGACATAGAAATGGATGGATTATCCTGCTGGTAAACCCTGTGGAGTTCTCGTTTTTCATTTAGCAGGTTCTTTTCCCCCCCATCATTTTCATCAAACCAATCTTGATTTTTGTGAGTGTTCTGACCCAGATGAACAAATGCAGTGCTGTCACCAGATCTCTGAAAGCTGCCCCCTCCTCTTCTGATCCATTGTTGCCAGCTGTGTCTTGGCTCCACTTTCCCTCAAAGGTAACAACAAACTGTTCCCACTCTTAGAAGAACTCTAATCTCTTAGAAGAACTCTAATCTCTTTAATTCTTCTGGAAGTCATTTTGCCTTGGGTCTGCTGCTTCCGTTGAATGTGGATATTTAGCTTGGAGAAGATGAGTCTATGATTCCTTTCCAATTCCATTCCTCCCAAGGACTCTCCGCTATGTCTGGCAGTCTGTACCTATTTTAGCATTAAAATTATACAGAATTATAAGCTTGACCTCTTTTGGTACATTGATGATCTTCATAAAATTTTTAATGGTATTAACATGGATATTGATTGCAGTGGCATTGTGTTTTCCTGCAAGTGGCAATTATATTTTAATGAGCCTTTCACTCACTCCTTTTGGAAGACATACAAGATTGCAAAACTAATTCCAGTTTTATGATACTCTTCTTCATCATGGCTACTCCAGAAAAATGTGAATCTAGCTCCAACTTCAGTAAACTGGCTTTCATTTGCCTGCCTTCTTTCAATCAGGGATGCTATTTGGATGTGACACCTGTTGAGTTCTCCTGTAACAAGATGCAGTTTGTCTTTAATATCTATTGGATCTTGTGTTATCTATGAATGTGAACAGCATACTAATGGTAAATGGAATCATCTTTGAAGGAGGTTTTGTATATTTTTTGAGGTTTGATAGATCACAGGATGAGATGCCTTCTTGTCTTGGTGATCAGGCTAGGGTTGGGTAAGAAGGAAGTTTTTAGTACCCTTCCTTATACCAGGAAGTGAACAGTGTGATTCTTTAAAAAAATTCTCAGACACTCAGGGGTGTGCTGAATCGTGTTGCTGCTTTCTTTGAGAAATTGACCCTATGTTTGGGCCACCTGTGTGCTGGGATTGTGACTGCAGCCTCCAGTGTATCTGTACTTGCTGCTTTTTTACTTACCTGTTGCCACAGGACTTTGAAATTGAAATGGTAAAATGGAAAGGGTGAAGTCTTGGAAGGAAAGACTTGACCTCCAGGAGTAGAGGTTATAGCTGAAGTGTAAAAACCTCCAGGCAGACTCTGAAGAATCAACAGCAAAAAACAAATCCTGGGGGCCCCTGTAATTGGAAGGCAGCCTTAAAACTCAGGAACTTTCACCTCATGATTTGTATGGGGTGATTGCACAGTTGAATAGGAGAAGATTGAAGGATCTTCCACTGAAGAGGGATGCCAAGCACATCTGTGCTGACCTGACTGGTTTTAGGGGAGAAGGAACTGTCATCTGTTGGTGAGTGCAGTATCAAAGGGGCTAGGAGTCTTCTAGCTGTGGACATTTATAGGAAAGCAGACTCTGGTTTTAGTTCTAGGACCCAGAGAAAACACCTGTACCTTGTAATCACCAGGGACATATCAGGGAACAAAAGCATTTGACAGAAGGGCTCTAACTGAGACCTAAAAGTAGAATAGAGTGCCTAATGTGGGGCCTGGGACAGAAGGACTTGAGACTTGGGGACTCATACCTCAGGACTAGAACTTGATTAAATAAGTAATTGCTAAAAACAAAATAAAACAATATCAAAATAAAAATGAATAAGCAAAGGAAAAAGAACCCCACCATACTGCTATGGGAATAGAGAAGATCTGGGTTCACATGTAGAGGAATGTAGTGGAACTTAAAAAAAGAGCTTTTGGAAGAATTTAAAAAGGACTTTAAAAATTAAATAAGAGTGAGGAAAAATAGAAAAAAAATATAAAAATCCAAGAAAATCAAGAACATTATCAAACAAAAGTCAACTAATTGGAAATAGAAAATCAAAAACTTAAGAAAAACCCAATTCCTTGAAACCTAGAATTTTTTTTGGGGGGGAGCTAATGACATTATAAGACATCAAGAAATAATAAAACAAAATCAAAATAATGAAAAAAACCAGAGGAGAATGTGAAACATCTAATGAGGAAACTGATTTTGGAGAACAGATCAAGAAGAAATAATATGAGAATAGTTGGGAGTATCTAAAAATTATGATTAAAAAGAAATATTGATTCAATATTATAAGAAATTATCAAGGAAAATTGCCCTGAACAAAAAAGGTAAAGCAGAAATATTAAAAAGGCCACCAATTCCCACCTTAAAGAGATCCCAGGAGCAAAACTTACAGGAATATCATAGCCTGCTTCCAAAGCTCCCAGATTCAGGAGAAGACATTGCAAGCAGCAAAAAAAAAAAAAATATCATGGAGCTACATTATGGACTTCAGAAAACTTAGTCCCTATTACATTGAAGGACCATAGGTCTTACTATATTTAACAGAGCAAAACAACTGAGCTTACAAGCAAGGGTAACTTAACCAGAAAAATTAGGTAAAATCCTGAATGAAAAAAAAAAATGGATGTTTAATGAACTGAAAGACTTTTATGTATTTGGGACAAATCAGCAGAACTTAAGGGAAAGTTTGCTATATAAGATCCAGGAAAAATAAAATGTAAACATTAAAGGCAATTGTAATGGACTCAATAAGATCCAATTGTTTTCTTCTTAAAGTGAAAATGTTATCATTATGCTTATGAGTGTCATTATTAGAATAGTTTGAAAGAAAGACAGGCTGATCTGTGTATAATGGGGTGCTTTTTAAAAATAAAGCTGTGGGGATAAATAAAAAGGAATAATTATTTCATAAATATGAGACATGAAATGAAGAATTGATACAGAAGAAGCAAGTGCAAGGGTTGGAAGATAACACTGGAAACTTACTATCATTCAAAATGTACATTTAAAAGAGTTTCAAAGTCTATTCAATTCAGAAAGAAATGAGGGTTAGGAGATAAGAGTGGGGGTGAGGATAAGGGCGGGAGTCTTAGAGGGATAAGTATGTTAGAAAAAGAAGGGCAAGTAAGAGGGTAAAAGTAAATTAAGGAGTGAGAAGGGAAAGAGTAATTGGAATGAGAAAGACAGTGAGGAAAATTAGGAAGGAGAGGAAATATACAACAAATAATTACAGTTTAGAATGTGAAAGGAATGACTTTATCCATAAAACAGAAGTGAATAGCAGATTAAAAATTTGAATTCAATAATTATAGTACTTTCAGGAAACAATAAAAGTGAGATATATACATAAAGATAAAAGAAAGGGCTGAAGTAGAATTTATTATGTAAAAAATTGCAATGATCATGATCTCAGACATGAGAGTTAAATTTAAAATAGATTTAATTAAAAGAGAAAAATAGTAAAAACTACATTGTGTCACCAATAGAATTTAATATTGCTTTAGTTAATTTAAAATAACTAGACAACATAAAGTGCCTGAGAATATACCTGCCAAAACAGACATAGGAACTGCATGAATGTAAACATAAACATTTTTATAGAAATAAAATCAAACTTAAATAATTGGAGTAATATTTATTGTCCATGGGAAGATAAAGTCAAAATAATAAAAAATGGCAATTTTACCTAACTAATCTATTTATTTGATGTCAACCCAATTCAATTACTAAAAATTTTTCTTACTAATTTAGAAAAATAATAACAAAATTCATTTGGAAGAGCAAAAGGACAGGAATTTTGAAGAAACTAGGGAAAACTATGTAAAGAAAGAGAGCTAGTAGTAACAGATCTTTTAAAAAATTTTATTTTTTTAAGGAAATGGGGTTAAGTGACTTGCCTAAGGTCACACAACTAGACAATTATTAACTATCTGAGAATGGATTTGAACTCAGGTTCTTCTGACTCCAAAACAGGTACTCTATCTACTGTTCTATGTAGCTGACCCAGTATCAGATCTTAAACTATATTATAAGGTGAGGTCATTGTTAAAATGTAAAATGAATAATTTCAATTCCTTTAAATTAAAATTTTCTTGAATAAATAAAACCAATATAGCCAAGAATCGAGAGAATACAGAAAATTGAGAAGAAGCTTTTGTAGGCAATCTCTCAGATACGATATGAATGGATTGGAATACTGCTGTGATGGAGGAATAACAAGCTGGTTGATTTAGAAAAATATGGAAAAACTTGGATCAATGAAGGAAGATGCTATCCACTTCTAGATAAAAAGATGACAATTGGAAATATGCATAGTATGGTTTTACATATCTGTCTATGGATGTTTATAAGTGTATATTTATAGATATCTACATATATGGGGCAGCTAGGTGGTGCAGTGGGATAGGAGCACTGGACTTGGAGTTAGGAGGACATGAATTTGCATCCAGCTTCAGACTCTTGATCCTTACTAGCTGTCTGACCTTGGACAAGACTCTTAACCCTGACTGCCTTGCATCCAAGGTCATCTCCAGTTGTCCTGATTCATATCTGGCCAGTGAACCCAGATGACTCTGGAAGAGAAAGTGAGCCTGCTGACAGCACAGCACCTCCTTACTTATATTTAGTTTGTGTACTCGTCATGGCATTACTTCCCTGATGTCTTGGTTTTCTTCAAAAAATGATAAACAAACATGTATATAAACACACATGTACATACACATGTTTAATTTTAGCCTTCTTCTTAGGGTGGAGGAGGGAGCAGAAGAGGGGAAAAAATAAAAAAGGTACACAGCAAATATCAAAAGAAAACTTAGAAGGAAGCAAAGAAAAGTTGGTAAGTTTTGAAAATAATGTGCAATATTTATCACTTGAAGTGGAAATTTTTTGTTTAAATTGAATCCTTTCCTTTGTCCTGTCATGAACTTAGAAATGTTTCTTTCCTTTCTTGTTTTATAATTGTTTAAAATGAATAGAAAATTTACTAAAAAAGATTACTTTTTAGAATGAGGAAAAATAGAAATAAAATGCAGTTGGAAGAAGGAAAGGTCAAGAATTTCAAGGGAAATAATCAAGGATGAAGAGGTTAAGAGTTTCACCATATCTTAACTTTTTACTATTGGAAATAGAAAAGTGGTC
The DNA here is from genome assembly GCF_037893015.1 of Macrotis lagotis. Classification (NCBI taxonomy): domain Eukaryota; kingdom Metazoa; phylum Chordata; class Mammalia; order Peramelemorphia; family Peramelidae; genus Macrotis; species Macrotis lagotis. Next base: position 191,522,313 of record NC_133664.1, on the reverse strand, counting down.
AGCCAGACAATCAATCAATAATCATTCATCAATTACCTATGATATACTTTGCTAAGTCCTTGGGGATATAAAGAAAGACAAAAAGACAACTCTTTCCCTCATGGAATTCACAACTAATAAAGGAAGACAGCACAAAAAAGAAGTTGAAGGGGAGAGGATTCCTGACATGAAAAAGTCTAGAGGATTATAACCAGGGGGAAATGAAGAATAGAATACACTAGACTACCAAGGCAGTACACTCATGCTTGATAAACTCAAAAACACAAACTACTTGATGAACGTTTACCATTGCTAAAGACCTTTGGGAAAATCATAAAGCATTTTGGAAGAAGCAAGGTTTAGAATTAGTGTTGTTAAATGCACAAAAGAAACGATACAGGTACAAATGCTTGTTAATCCTATGTACTACATAAATGTCAATTATTACTACTAATCAGAATTTTCTCCATGTGATTTTTCTATCCACATACTAGTTAGTAATTTAGCAATTATTGAGTTACTGCTATTTACCAGGAGACATAAACAGCAGCAACAACAAAATTGGTCTCTGTTCAGAAGGAGCTTACAGTCTACGATGGAGACATTATTTACACATATAAGTATATATGGACAGGGATAGAAGATGCATAAATGATTTAATTAGTTTATGGAATTATCAGGGAAGAAACATTCTTTCCCTAGTTAGGTAAACATCTTTTCTGCAACATGCAGTGAAGAAATACAAAGTAAATACAATGTAGTTTGGGGGGGTTGGAGCACCAAGCCACTGGGGAATCAGGAAAGTAGAAGAGAGTGCTTGAACTGAAATCTGAAGGAAGTAAAGTATTTCCAGGTTTAGAAGTGAGGGGGGAGGGAGGTGATTCTAGGCAAGGATAATAGTTTCTTTTCTAGGGCACAGAGATGGGTGATGGATATCCAAAAGGCCAATTTAATTGGACCATAAGAGTAAAGAGATAATGACCCTAGATAAGTAGGACCAGGTTGTGAATGGCTTAAAAGTCAGCAAGATCCCAGCCTACAGGTTACAAGGAACCAGTTTAGTTTACTGAAAAGGGAAATGACATTGCTTTTCTTGACTTGTCATCTAACAGTCATGGAATTAATAATTGTTCTTATGGGATTGAAATTAATTCTTCCAATTTTATAATGTGTTAACTAAAGACATACAAAGTGTGGCTGAATAGACTTCTGACTACCATTCCCTTACATGTTTCTAGACCAGTTTAGGGATTAGGATGTCTCTTTCTTAACTTGTTTCTTGACAGATCTGAAGTTAGAGAGATTATTGCAAAGTATAAATCTGACTCAAGGAAAGTATGAGTAGATGAGAAATGAAGAAAGAATAACAAATGGTTAACAATTAGATAGCACTTTAAGGTTTGCAAAGTACTTTATCATAGTTCCTCATCTGATCTTAAAAAATCGCATTCTCTGAGGTAGGTGCTGTATCTCTATTTTATGCCTGAGGAAAATGGGACCAAAAGAAGTTAAGCAACTCACCCACAGTTATGCAAGCACTAAAAAATGTCTGAGTTAATCTTGAGCCCTAGTCTTTCTGATTCTTAAACTGGAGTTCTAGCTATGATGTCATTTGCCAGAAGAAGGTTTACTCTGCCTTCTAGAAGGATCCAAGGGGCCTGTTATTATGATTTACCATCTCATCCTAAGCAAGTTTTTTATAACACTCATTTGTGATAAGCAGGAAAATCAGTAAAAAAAAGATTGTAAATCTATAAATTTCAAAGTAGTCACTAAGACTGCTACTACTGAATATTACTTCTACAGGCTGCTGTAAGACATTCTTACTGCAATTATTTTTCTGGGAGACATTGATGTAGGAGATGTTGCAAAAGATAAGAAAAGCTGTACACAATCCTCATTTATTACCTGACTCCAAGAGTTTATTTAGAATAATTTGTAGTCAAATGGAAGTCTAAATATTAATTTCCTTTTGATGTTGATTATTATCATCAAATCATTTTTAGAATGGAAAAATGACAACTGATACTGAGGTCATTTGTCCACATCATCTTTGACAATAAGAGGCATTGCCCTTTCTCAGTCTCAACTCTATACCTCTTTTAAACAACCTAACTCTTCCATTGTATATGAGACCCTTTTCTCCTACCTCCAATCTCAGAGGAAAGTTTGGGGGGGTGAGTAAGAACTCATATCTTTAAACAATTGGTGCAACACCACCAACATAGATAGCAGTTCCATACCTGGACCATATGCATGGAAATGAGGAAAGATTTAGAATCAACTTGTGCTTTGGGAGAAGTAGCTCACAATCAAGTCTTGATGCTTTTACTTCCCTTTGTAATTAATCTCTTGTTTTCTCTCCCAAAACAGAAATGTTTCAATCTGAGAGAGAAAATGCTTGAGGTGGAGTCCAACTCAGAGAGCTGAGCCATTTAGGGTTCATTTTCTTCCTTTGGAATGTACTTACCTAGTGCCTTTCTGAACCCAAGTGTGAGAACAAAACCCTTTTTCTCTAAACATAACCAAGATAATACATGCATTCTCTCAAGTAGATGTAGACTCTTGGTGGAATATATGCTCTTAGTTTAAAGGTTGAAATGGCTCATTGGCAAAGAAAACACTTTGTAAAGACTCAATACAAGGTTTTTGTTTTTTATTTCAGTTTCAAAAGACAGTTTAAGGATATAAGAATGTTTCCTTTGTACCTTTAAATATTAGGATTAGTATGTAGAGCAGAGACATTGTAAAGATTAATATTGTGTATATATAAGAAAGGATATAATAGCGGAGCCAGCTTTCTGAAATGTGTATACTACTGACGTAAAATCAAGATAAATATTTTTCACTGGTGTGTTTGAGTGAATGTATTGAAAATAGGATAAGTGATTTTTGGGAGATGTTTGTATATTCTTGACACTGTTTGAAATGCAGACAAAGATCATGGATATTCTTCATATTCAAGAGGGAATTGGTGTTTAAATGACTTTCCTTAGACTTGCATATAGGCATACAATCTTTTCTAAAGAATAACATAGTACAGAGCAGGGAGCTGAGAGTATTAGTTTATTATGGGACCATTTCTTCCTACATATGCAGAAAAGTTAGCAGGTATGTTGGGGCAGTATGTTAAAGAGGAAAGATCCTTTGGTTTGAAGTGTGAGGACCTGGTTGGAAGACTGGCTTGGTACCTTATCTCCTTTTAGCCCTTGGATATTATTTCATGTATCAACTTCAGTTTCTCTATTTGTAGAAGTGGCTGAAGTAGATGGACTTTCTAGCTCTCGAGCTATGATCCTAATTCTGAATTTTGAAACTCAAAATATAAAGATGGCCTGACATTTGTTTGTTTTACTCAATATACTTAATTATATTTTTGTTATAAAGGAGGCGTCTATTAAAAGGGAGGATGCTGGGGAATTGACAATAATGTAAAAAAATGACAAATAATGTAAAAGATGAAAAATTAAAACATTTTATTATAATAAGAGTAATTAAAGTTTATGGAGGAAAGAAGAAAACTGGCATTTATTACTACGATCTGGACATTGATCTAACCTTTTTACAAATGTTATCTCATTTGATACTCATTTTACAGTTGAGGAAAATGAAGCAGGCAGAAGTTAAATGATAAGCTCAAATTCACATAACTAGTAAATATCTGAGGCTGGATTTGAACTCAGGTTTTTCTGAATACAAGAACAGTATTCTATTTATTCCAACCTAGATTCACTGACTTGTTAGAAGAAAAAAGTTAATATAAAATTAGAAGAAAAAAATTTAATTGAGAAAGATTATGCAGCATACAACTAAAATCACTCCAAACTGACCTACTTAAATAAGTCAGTGACACTGAAAAATGGTGAATGGATGAAGAAAAGTACATCAACACTAGATGTAATAATTTCATAAAACTTACTAAATGTATATAAATGCCATAAGAAAAATAATAAAGGATTGCAATGTCTATCAAACACTTTATCTCCATACTCAATTGGGAGCTATTAAAGTAATCTAATGTAATGGCCTTTTCTTTCAGTCCCTTTTCTCCTGGATTTCTCTTGGACACTGATAATAACTTATTGCTACTTGATGTTCTCTCTCTCTAGGTTTTTGGAATGTCATTCTCTCCTAGCTGTCTTCATACTGCTCTCACTGTTCCCTTTTTGTCTCCTTTGCTGGATTCTCAGGTCATGTGCTTTAAATGTAGTTGTTCCTCAGGGTTATGTCTTAAGGACCTCTGCTCTTCTTTTTTTTATTTTAAACAGTGTTTATTGTATTTTAATGCATTATAAAATTTGAAAAATTGTAGGAAAGTCATAGATTCAAACCAGAGCAAATTCTAGTAAGTAATAATGCTGGCCCCTTTGCAAAACTTGTCAGTTTAAAAAACAATGTGATATTCACATTGGTGAGGCAGACGAGAAGGTGAGACTTTGTCAAGCTATGTTTTAAACTTTTAGAGTAACCACATTCAGATGCAATGTGCTTATGAATGAGATTTTGGAGTCTTGAACTTTCCCCTGTTCAAGAGAGGCATCCAAAACTGCATCTGCAAAGGAACTCAATTCAAAAGTGTAAACAAAGGAAAAGAAAAAGTATGGAGGAGAAAAAGAGAAATAGAGAAAATGGATGTCTGTTTGGTAATAGAAAATATAAGGAGATTGTGTCCTCACTGGTCATAGCTTATTTATTGATAAGCAGGCCTCAGGGAGGCCTAGGATACTTAATGGCCATCACAGCACCAACTTCAGTTACCACATCATCATCATCATTATTATTATTTTTGAATTTCAAACCTTTTGACATATGTATTATATATATATATATATACATATATATTTAGACTTTGAGGTTATTATTACTATTCCAATTGTTCCCTTTTTTCTTTTAGCTTTTTGCAAGGCAACAGGGTTAAGTGACTTGCCTAAGGCCACAAAGCTAAGTAATTATTAAGTGTCTGAGGTCGATTTGAACTTAGGTACAGGAGACTCCAGGGCCGGTGCACTATCCATTGTGCCACCTAGCAGCCCCACAATCGTTCCCATATTAATACAAGTATGATCTCTATTTGTTATAAACGCATCTTTATTCGATTTTCATTCCAGGTCTTGGTTTGGTGTCTCAACTGCACATGAATGTCCCTTTTCTCCCTTTTCTTTCTTTTCTTTACATACCTTTTTATTCATTCACTTATTTATTTATTTATTTATTTATTTATTTATTTATTTATCTATTTATCTATTTATTTAGTCATTCATTCATTTACTTATTTGTTTATTCATCCATTCATCTATTTATTTATTCATTTATTTACTTTTTATTTATTTATTTGTTCATTCATGCATTCATTTGTTGGTTGGTTGGTTGGTTTTTTTTCTTTATTTGCATAAGAAACATGTCCATTCAGTCCAGAGGATCTTGCTTCAGGAGCCCACAATTTCAAAGCCTTTTTGCTGCAACCTGGGGAGGACCTGAACTGAGTTGAGGTGACAGTATCCATTCAGTGGAAATCTGATGACACGCATTGAGTCTTGTTTCCAACCTGCGTTGACCAAATTAGACATCACATCTCCAATTTCTGGGAACACCTCTTCTATCAAAGGTTTATCACCACTGAATTTAATCCTCTCTCCGAGGTCTGGGGCAACTCGTACCACTAATCAGTCACAGGACCTAGGAAAACGACCATTTTCCCGATCTTGTTTCCATCTTTCCATCTGCATCAACATGGTTGAAGCTGAAAGTACTTTGCCTCTTCATACAACAAAGTATAGTCCTTAAAATCATCCGGAATGAGTAGTTTTGATGTTCATAGAAAATTTAGTATATATCTGAACATCTGCCCATCTCTGTCAATGAAATAATGCTGTTTGAGACTGTCCAAAACAATTGGCTCCGTGCCATCGAAGAGTCTTCCAGTTCTTGATTCAGGGTATTTGGTGAGTGTGGTTAAGCTGCTGGTATACATGTGACACCGCCCCCCCCCCCCCATCAGTGTGGATGGGTGCATTGGATTTTATGAGCTATGCTGGAGTAGGAATGCCTTGATTGTTCAGTGGAGATGTAGGGGATCTAGTGATCAGATGTCTTGACATATTGGGCTGACTGTCCCTCTGGCTGGAGAGTGGCAGCCCTGGCCCGGGAGGGTGGACCAGAGAGAGGGGCGACCTCACTTCTCTAAGTAATGCCTGAGGAGCGGCACCCCTTTCCCCGCCCCCTCATCTGCCCCCAGAGCTCTGGGTGGGGGGCAGTGGTGCTGCTCTGGGGGCTGCTCAGAGCTGAGTGGAGCAGGCAGGTAATGAGCCCACCTCTGCTCTTCTAGGTTACTTCACTTGGTGATCTCATCAATTTCTAGGGATTTAATTACTGTCTCTGTGCTTACTCTTTCCTGTCCTATCTTACCTCCAATTTTACATCCCCAATTACCTTTCAGAAACCCTAAATGGATGTCTAGTAGACTTCTTAAATTCATATATTCAAAGCAGAACTCATTATATTTCCCCCAAAACCTCCTCCCTTTCTCCCTTCCCTTTTACCATAGGGGGCAACACCATCCTCCTAGTCCCACAGATTCACTATTTAGGAATCATCATGCACTTCTCATCATTTCTCAACCTTCATATCCAAGTCATTGTCAAGATCTGCCAATGTCACCTTTGCTGCAAATCTCTAATATGTCTCTATTTCTCCTCTGACATTGCCATCATTCTAGTGTAGGTCTTCATGCCTTGATTACTTCTATAGTCTACCAGTTAGACTGCCTGCTTCAGGTTTCTTCCCACTCTAACTCATTCACCATTAAGCCACTAAATTGTTTTATTTTCCCCTCTAAAAATTGGCCTGATCATATCATGCCTTCTGCTCAATAAACACCACTGATTTCCTTTTGTCTTCAGAAGTAAATACAAAATACTGTTTGGTATTCAAAGACCCTCAGGGGTAGTTAGGTGGCATTGGTTAGAACACAGGCCCTGGAATTAGGAGGACCTGAGTTCAAATATGATCTCAGACACTTAATAATTGCCTAGCTGTGTGATCTTGGGCAAGTCACTTAACACCATTGCTTTAAATAAATAAATTAAAAATTAAAAAAAAAACAAAGTCTCTCATAACCTAGCCCCTTCCTACTTTTTCAGTCTTCTTACACCTCACTTCCCAATATGTACTCTGTAATCCAGTGACACTGGCCTCTTGGCTTTTTCATGACCAAGACCTCTTGACGCCAAGCATTCCCTCTGACTTGTGATTGTTTTCTGAAACACACTTCCTCCTCCTCCTCTCCAACTTCTTACTGCCCTGGCTTTTTAAAGTTCTGGTTAAAAGTTCACATTTTACAGGGAGCCTTCACTAATTCCTCTTAATTCCAGTGTTTTTTCTCTTTTAATTATGTTTGTTTTTTCATCTAAATAATTTGCTTTGTATCTATTGTTTGCATGTTCGTCCGTTTTAGATTGTAAATTCCTTGAGGTCAGGAACTTGATTGAATCAAACAATAAACATTTATTACACCAAGCATTGTGCTAGCTATTAGGGATACAGAGACACAAAGGAAATGACCCTCATTCATAAGGAGCATTTTATCATTGATTAATTTGAACTTTGTAAAATTCTGCCAAAAAATGGTAAAAGTCCTAAGTGATCTGCATCATAAAATAGTGAGAATCAACGCAGGAAAAATAAATTCAAAGAAAGGTTGACCAGAGGCTTAACTAAGCAAAATCATTCCAAGGACATTTAAGGATATAATCAGTAAAGGATGTAAATCAGTAAAGGATGTAAACATATTCTGCTTGTTGAATATAAACAATTTATGGATATATTTATAATAAATTATTTCCATTCTTTTTTTTTAATGTTTTTGCAAGGCAAACGGGGTTAAGTGGCTTGCCCAAGGCCACACAGCTAGGTTATTATTAAGTGTCTGAGACCGGATTTGAACCCAGGTACTCTTGACTCCAGGGCCGGTGCTTTATCCACTATGCCATCTAGCCGCCCCAATTATTTCCATTCTTAATGGAAATGTAATAACTGTGTTTGGACTCTAATGTTATAGTCCCAAATATATAATTTTTTAGGTTTTTGCAAGGCAAATGGAGTCAAGTGGTTTGCCCAAGGCCACACAGCTAGGTAATTATTAAGTGTCTGAGGCCAGATTTGAACTTAGGTACTCCTGCCTCCCGGGCACCGCAGTGCTCTATCCATTGCACCACCTAGCTGCCCCTCCACTTTATTAAAAAAGTGAAAATGATCTAAAATAATGGGAAAATAGTTGGATAAAATCAAGATTATACAGAAATAGTCTATACAATAGGTAACAAAATTTTGAGGGCATTGCCGGAATCCAAATGAGGGAATAATGATCAAAGTATGGGAAAACATTCTTCAAAGATGAAACTGGAAAATGTTGATAAATATCAATTAATCACCTACTTTTCCAGACACATAAAAATTTTATGAGAATAAAATATACAATCTTTGAAAAAATATTTGATGAGAATATTAGAAGGAAAAAGGAAGGACATTGAAAGTGATATTCAACAGATGGAACCCCTTTATGTCATATAATTTCCTTAGAATTATAGAGAATGTTATAGCCCACTGTATTTGTTTTTGTCAATAAAATCATTCAGTTTGGTTGGAAAAAATGCTGCCTCCTCCACAGAAAAAGGTCCTCTTCCAAAGAAGCGTTTACAATGTATATTTCAAAATTATACAAGATTCCTTGAAAAAATAAAATAATTGAGATAATTTTTGATAGATACTCTGTTTATTAGTGTAAAGAAAGTTATAAAATAAGGAAATAGTATTTTGGCAAAATATCTTGACCACTATAAGACAATTCAGAACAGAATCCAAATCAAAGGTAATGTATGGTGAAATCAAACATATTTCTGTTTGTCACTAATTTATTATTTTTACCAAATATCAGAACATTTCAGAACTTTTAAAATTTGCTTTATATTCATTCAAACAAGTTTAACCTAACTATTCATCTAAGAAAAAGTACACAGATGAAGTATTTCAACTTCTAGAATATGAAATGCAGTTGAATGGAAAACCCAAACAGTTATCTGTAAATGTAAAAGCTGACCAGAAGAAATAAAATTTGAATAAATTAAAATGCAATTTAAATTAAGGATTAAAGCTTATATAGAGATGAAGTAATTTAATTCTAAACAAAATGGATCAAAGAAAAAATCTTCAAAATTATAATCTAATTTAAGAAAATAAAAAGGAAGCTATATATACCAAGACTTTAGGGGATACTGCCTACAAGAAAGAACAAATCAATGGACAGGGCATTTTGCCAAAAAGACTAGAAAAGCAACAAGTCAATAACACCAAAGTAAACATAGAAATAAATGTGACCTGGCTTCCACCCAAGCTAAAGTGGCTTTGCTTGCTGCTACAGGTGTAAAGGGATACATGAGTTCTGATTGACACAGAATGCTTAGTGCAACACTGCACTAGCCTTTCTAGAAAGCAATTTGGAACTATGCCCCAAATGTTCCCAAACTATGAATAACTTTTCCCTATCAACATTATTATTGAAACTATAACTCAGATATCAGAGAAACAGGGAAACAATTCATATGTACAAATATGTCTATAGTATATTTTTCATACTGTTTCAAAGAAATAGGAACAAAAGAAGTGCTCATTATTTGAGCATGACTGAACAAGTTTATGTTTATTAAAATAATAGAATATTACTGTTCCATAAGAAATGACAAAAAGAAGAGATTCAGATAAGCCTGGGCATACTTCTATGAAGCTGAAATAATCAGAACTAGGGGAATAATTTATGCAGTGATTAAAGCATTGTAAAGGAACACAACTTTGAAAGACTTAAAGATTCTGATCAATGCAATGATTCATCATGACTTCCAGTGACTGCTGATGCTCTAACTCTTTTTTTTTTTGCAAGGCAAACAGGGTTAAGTGGCTTGCCCAAGGCTACACAGCTAGGTAATTATTATTAAGTGTCTGAGGCTGGATTTGAACTCAGGTACTCCTGTCTCCAGGACTCTATCCACTGTGCCACCTTGACACCCCTGATGCTCTAACTTTTTGACAACACAGTGACAAACTAGAGGTGAGAATGAGACAAACATCTTCAGACATGGGAAAAATATGGCTTAATTGTAATGATTTATTAAAGGGAAGGACTCTGGGAAGCAAGTGTGGAGAATTATTGGAGGAAAGAGGCATAATGATAGAGATTTACACAAACAAGAGGAAAGAATGAAGTGAGGTACGATGAAATATTAAGAAAATATATAGAAGTGAGTTGAAGAAAATTTAGAAAGAGACAAAGATAACCAAATACAATGTTAAATGTAAGAAAACAAACAATGAACTTAATATAGAAATTCATATGCTATCCTCTTTTTCTGTTCTTCTTTGGACATGATTTTGTTTGTTGATAAATTCATGGTAAAGTTCATGATAAAAAATTTAATACATAATGTACTGAATCTAGAATTAATTAGGATGAAGAGAGAAAGATGACATTTCCCCTGGAAACTGCAAATTTCTTTTAATGATTTGAGGTTTCTTCTCAAAACAAGAACTCATATTAAAGGCCAATTCTTTTGATATTCACATACGATTATAACATGGAGCACAATTGGCTCCAAAAATTTGAAACCAAATATAATTTAAAGGGTTATGTTAGGTAGAAGAATGCAACATTCTTGTAGCACTCAAAATAAATAATGGCAAAGAATAATTAGAAAAATATAAGTTGGTCATGTGGCAAGAGGAAGCATATTTCTCCCTATTTAATGTCTCATTTAATATTGATAATAAAATGATTAAATAAAGGTACCTTGGTTATTACATCAAGGAAACTTGTAGTTTTAAAATAAAAGTCAGATGGCTTTAGAGGTACTCTATAAATTGCCATGTTTTTTGCAATTAACAAATAAAATATGCAGTAAGATCTTGTGGTCTCCATGCTTCTCAGTCAATTTTATTGCCTTTTGGGTGTAATTTCAAACTGCTCTCCAGAAAGGTTGGATCAGTGAGGAGAAATAATTTAAGAATTATTGGACTATCTGAAAGCCAATTTTTTTTAAAAGAGCCAATGCTTCTGACCACCATGTGAATGCTTACATTGTGTGATTTCTCTGTAAAACTGTCTTTTGGGTAAGCATGCATTTGATATTTAACCTCTGTTGGTAGCCCACAGTTTGAGTGCCTGACAGTTCACTTCCAGAGAGGACCTTGGTGTCTAGTGCCTTATATTGCCAGGTAATTTGCAAGATCTTCCTGAGACAATTGAAATAGAAGTGGCTCAGTTTTCTGGCGTGGCACTGATAGATTGTCCACTTTTTAGTTATAAAACAATTCAGTCAGCACAACAGCTTTGTAGACCTTCAGTTTGGTCTGAGATCTGATACTTCTTCTCTCCCATACTTTCTTTCAAAGCTTCCCTAAAACTGAGATAACTGGCAGTATGTGCCTGGTGGTTCTAAGTTGACATACTTGCATAGGGTTTCTGGTTCATTTTTCCTAGTCACCAATGAACTGAAACAGATTGTATTTTTACTCCCATACTTCTCAGCATAATCTTTTCTGTGATGTTGTTAGATTCCCTCAACCAGGATGATATATGCATACATTTTACATAGACACACGCATATGGACATTTTTTTTTGTGAGGCAATGGGGTTAAGTGGCTTGCCCAAGGTCACACAGCTAGTAGGCATCAAGTGTCTGAGGCTACATTTGAACTCAAGTTCTCCTGACTGGTGCTCTATCCCCTGTGCCATCTAGCTTCCCCCATTTGATCAGGATGAAAATAGTATCAAGATAAACTTCCACACTGATGGTAAGACACTTAATTTGAAAAGGCTATAAGCCATTACCAAAGTGTAGGGGGAATTTTGGTTTGCAGATAATTTTGCACTCATTGCAATCTCTGAGACTGAGATGCAGAGAGTGTGGACAGTTTCTCTGCCACTTTTTCTAATTTTGGACTGACAATGAACAGGAAAACAGAGCTACTCCTCCCATCACATTGCATCCACTTGAGGATAATGGTACTCTCAATATGAAGTAGAGAGTTAGAAAGAGGAGAGGAATTCACTTTTTTGACATGTTGAGTTTGGCATGTCTAATAGATAGGTATGCAAGTGAAAATCTTGTAAAGGAGACTGACAAAGGTTAGCAGATAGGTAGGAAGACAATTAAAGAGAATAATGTCACAAGAACCTGCAAAGAAAAGAGTATTGAGGATGAGTGATCAATGGGGTTTCAAAAGCTGCAGAGAGGACACTAAATTTGGTAACATCTTATGTAAACAATAGACGCATCTTTATAATTAAAAGTTTTGGTGATTAAGTGATCAGTAGTAATTCTGGAGAGAGCAGTTTGGAAGTGATGGCAGTGTTCAGTGTTCTCTTAAACTTTGGTGTATCTCAGTATTTTCTTCCAAGATTTCTCCTCTATACTCTTTCTACACTTTTTCTTTTGATGAGCTTATAAATTTTAATGGGTTCAGCTATTTCTTACCTAGCCAGCTCTCACATTTCTAACTTTCGGCTGTACTTCTCCCATAGGCATAATAAAATCAATATGTCCAACATTAAAATGTTTCACTCTTTCTAATCTCCTTGTTTCCATCAAAGCACCAGCCTTCTCGTGGTTATTCAATTTCCCAAACCAAGTCAACTTTAATTTTCCTTTCTCTCCTATATTTCCTATCCAATCAGCAGAAACATTTTAAAAATTCTACCTTTTTGACATCCTTCACATCTATTCCTTTCTTTCTAGTAACATCACAGACACTTTGATTATTGCAAAAACATTCAGTCAGTCTCTGTCTTCTCCAGTCCACTCTCTTCATGCTAAATAACTGATAGCTCTAAAAGTTATGAACTTGTCACAACCCTACTCAAGGATCTTTAATGGAACCTATTGCTTTTAGGAAAAAATACAGCCCTTGCCATCATATTTAAAGCTATTACCAGTCTGATTCAGTGTATTTTTCCTGAATGATTATCTATTATTTTCCCTCCCATACACTACATTACTGTCAAATCAGACAATTTTCTGTTCACTATACATAATATTGGGCTGGCTAGCCTCTATACATGAAATATTCTTCCTGCCTATTTCTTACAATTCCTAGTTTTTTTCAAAGTTTGGCTCATATGGATAAGGACTAGACTTGTGATTTCACTGGGGTAGGGAATTAGATACTAGTGAGGAATATTCTCTACCAATATAACTTCTCTGGTATGAAGTGACTTAAAGAATTTCCTAGAGCATTGATGTCTGACATAACATAGCATTTTTCTTTTCTTTTTTGGGGGGAGTTTTTGCAAGGCAAATGGGGTTAAGTGGCTTGCCCAAGGCCAAGTAAGTAATCATTAAGTGTCTGAGGCCTGATTTGAACTCAGGTATTCCTGACTCCAGGGCCGGTGCTCCATCCAACTGCGCCACCTAGCCACCGCTATCATAGCATTTTTCAACACTCCAGAACACAGTCCAAACTATATTAAAATGTAATTGGGAAATATATAACAAGATAAATAAAAATACAATGGAAATAACAGAATAATAAGGAATAGAATTAATATGTGCTTTTCTAAGTCAATATGTAGACTCACAGGGATCTTTCTGGTTTAGTGTGATCCCTATTTCTATTTGAGTTTGACACCACTATCCAAGAGCATTGAGGGGGTAAAGTGAGTAGGAGTCACACAACTATTTTTTATCACTGGCAAGATCTGAATACAGGTCTTCCTGATAATAAGGTCAGATGTATTTATATTCTATTCATTATAAACTATACTGCCTTTCAGGCATATACATAAAGGGAAACAGACCCACACTAACACACTTGTTGACACATATTCATTTTTAAACACGTATCCCTTCAATAGAATTTGAATCTTTGAAAACTGAAATTTTCCTTTTTTTATTTTGTTTCTTCAATATCTAGTACAGTACCTGGAATATAGCAAATAATAAATTATTTTTTCAATTGCATTGAATTAAATTTTGAATTTTAACCTTTAATAAGTCATTAATCAATTTAAAACCACTGATTTACAAATGAATTCTACAACAGTAAATCCACTGAAGTATCAGCATTAAAAGCATTATTGTCTTCCTTAAGTTCCATCTATAATTCTCTTGGCATGATCTGATTTAATAAAGTCACATTTCAAGTTTTCTTTTGGCTCATTTTCCCTTCCACAGCTTTTTGCTTTTTTTATGAGGTTATAATGCATATTATCTTCAGTCACTTTCTTCCTTGATATTTTGCACATGAACTTATACTCCAAACCAGTGTTGCCTTTGGCTGCTTCCTCTCTTGGCTTGACAAGGAGATCAAATGTTTATTGTCAGAGGTGGTTTCTGAGATTTTTTTGACCTCTTTTAAGGTCACACTTATTTTATACTTCCTTAAAAATAAGGGGCAACTAGGTGGCATAGTGGATAAAGCACCAGCCCTGGAATCAGGAGTACCTGGATTCAAATCTGGTCTCAGACACTTAATAATTACTTAGCTATGTGGCCTTGGGAAAGCCACTTAACCCCATTTGCCTTGCAAAAACCTAAAAAAATAATAATTTGTTCATGTCTTATTTTTAAAAATATATCTCCCATTTCTCAGAATCAGTAGGATCTAATGTAGTTCAAGTCAGAGCTTTTGCAGTTGTATGAAGAAACTTTTTTTCATCTTCAGCCTTTTATTCAACTTGATATTATAATGAAAAGAATGATGGACTCTGAGTCAGGAGATCTAGGTGAACCTAAAAATTCCTTGGCCTAGATATCTACTAAATTATAACTATGGGAAAGTTGCTTAAACTTTCAGTGTCTCAGTTTCTATACTTGTTATTTGTTTTAGGTGATGAGGTCCTCCAGATGCTATTTGTGAATGTTTGTGCTAATTCTTTAATTGCAGAGCCTTCTAAGAAGCATATTTTAAAAGATTTTTGCCTTTCTATACAGGAAAAAATTAAGTGAATGGAGAATTTCTTTTGTTCAGATTATATTGATTATGTAGTCCATAGAAATCATTCCTTAGACATATCACCTGGGACAGGCACTACAAATGAACCATGAGATCTGATCAAAATTGAGGACAAGGAAGAAGAAAAAGGTCTACTGACTCACCTTTTGGAAAATTCTCAATTCTTTAAACCACTTCAAGTTTCTCTCTGAAACAAGAATTTACAATTTAAAAAGGCAATATTCTTCCAATGAGGCTATAGGCTCATTCTTCGACCTTGTATCCTTAGCAAATTAGTCCAGTGTCTGGCACATAATACAAGTTTCAAAAATATTTGTTAATTGAAGGGAGATTATTCCAGGCAGAGGGGACAGACTGTGCAGAGGCAGGGAGGTGACACTGGAAAATCATATATAAGGAATAACAAGTAAACTTACTTTGGCTTGAATGTAGTGTATGAGGGGGAGTAATGGGAAATCAGTGTGGAAAGGTAGATTGGTACCATTATGTAAAAACCTTTAAAGAACTGATAGGATTTTATTTTTTATCCTAGAGGTAATAGGGAACTGCTGAAGCAATTTGAGTAAAGAGGGATGGGGATGACATGATCATTACAAATGTTAGTATCCAATATTTACTTAGAAGCAGTATGATTATGGAATTCCTCAAGAATCTGGAACCAGTTAGTACAGTTGTATAACTTCCTCCATTAGTATTTAGTATACATTAATAACAATGTTCAATATTTGTATAGTGTTTTAAGCTTTTCAAAGTCCTTTACAATTATCCCATTTTATCTTCATAATAACCCTAATAATTAAATATAATTGTTAGTCCCATTTTATAGGTGAGGAGACTGAGGTACGAGAGGTTAAATGATTTGCCTTCAAGGGTCTGAAACTTTTAAACTCAGGTTTTCTTCACCTCAAGACTAGCACTCTATCCACTGTGCCATCTAGTGGTCTTTATCATGAAACTAAGAACAGAAAAAGTGGATTTTAGAAATAATATATGATGGGTCTTTGGCAATGCATAATAAGGTGGCAAGGGGTCAGGGTGTATATTACAGGCATTGCAGGGATAGTATTTTAAAGTAAGGAAAGTGAAGCCAGAGGGAGATTAAAATAAGTGGGAAGCCAAGGAGGGGTGGAGTGACTAGTAGTCACAAGGAAGATAAAAAAAATCATTTTAGGAAGAATGAGGCAGAGAGATGTAAGGCTATAATCTGAGAGAGAAATTTCAGAGTTTGGATGATATAGGTTGAATAGCTATAAATGACAATGGGTTCAAGGATTTCACCATCTCTGAGTGAGGCAGAGATATTTGTGTTAAAGAAAGACCATAAATATATTTTTCTTTCTTTTATCATGCAATGAAACCATCTCTTTCATTTTACTGCTTTGAATAAACTCATTACCTAGATTTCCATTTATCCATAGTTCTTTTATGTCTAAGTGAGGTTAGCAATATTGATGTGGTTTGGGTCCAAATTTGTTTTCCCTTTGGATAAATTTATCTTATTTAGAGTACCAACAGTTCAATTAATTTTTATAGACAACCAAAAAAATTACCCCTCTCCTTTGCTTTTGCCACAGAGGAAGTATAAGATTACATGAGACTTAAGACCATTTTGTATTTTTCATTTTTTAACAATTGCAATTCTGCTGATAAGAACCTCACTATAATTTGCTAGGCTGGTTTTCAGAGAACAGGCAGAATATATTTCTGGGACCCTACTTAAAAGTCTTTTTTTTATCTGTTTAGAACCTTTTAAAAATTACACTGGTATAATCTTCAAAAACATATTCACTTCTGTCCTGTGACAAGATATTAGAAGAGGACTCTTGTAGAATACTACAACAAAGCATTTGAAAGAATATGAAAAACTGAATAAGGAAAGAATAGATAAAATCAAGCAGAAGTCACAGTTATAAAATGAAGAAAAGTAACTAAAGTGTTATTGTTATCTTGATTAAATATGTGAAGTAAAAAAATCAAGAAAAAAGAGAAAATTCATCTAAAGAGAATTGAGGTTGACATTTAAAGACTGTATAAGAATGAAATCTAAATATAGGATTAAGTTGGGGTGGAGAGTGAATTAACTTGATTTCAATGTTGGGAAACATGAAGAAATAAGAGAAATAACAAAATTGCAGAGTTGTAAGACTTCTTAGAGATCATTTGGGTCAAAAATCTCAATTCACAAATTTCAAAAACATAGGATGAGGAAAATTAAGTGGTTTTTAAAAAAATTATTATTTATTTTTTTTATCATTCTTTTCTTTTTAAAATTTGAGTTCAAAATTCTGTTTCCTTCCCATCCCTTTCCTGTCCCATGAGAATAAGCAATATGATATCAATTATACATGTAAAATCATGCAAAACATCATTTCCATATTAGCCATATTAAAGATTATGAGCTAAAATAAAGAAAATGAGAAAATTATACTTCAATTTGCACTCAAAGTTGATCAGTTCTCTCTCTCTCTATTAAGGTAGATAGCATTTTTTTATCAGGAGTCCTTTGGAAACATCTTGAACCATTGTATTTATCAGAGTATCCATGTCTTTCATAATTGATCATCATTATAACATTGCTGTCATTTTGCCCAGTGATTTTTTCTCAGTTCTATTCAGTTCATATAAATCTTCCCATATGTTTCTGAAACCACACACCACTCATTATTTCTTGTAGCACAATAATAAACAATCAAAAGCATAAACCAAAATTTTGTTCATACATTCTTCAATTGATGAGTATCAATTTGATTTCTAATTTTTTGCCACCATAAAAGTTATTTTAGGTAGAGCCAAGATAGCACCAGGAGAAGAGCCTTTTCCAGGGGTTCTCACCATAATATTTCAAAAATCATAAAATTATGACTCTAACTAAATTTTCAAGCGACAGAACTCACAGAAGGATTCAATGAGGCAATTCTCCAGATGAGGGTAACCTGGAACATAGTGGGAGGCTCCTCTTCATGGGGTTAGAGGGGTGGCCTGCTAGAGTGAAGGAGCTTCAGCCTCCCAGAGGCATCCCCAGGACACCTGGAAGCCATGGCTCATGGCAGCCAGGCAGTTTCCTGATCTAAACCCTGGGGAGCACCAGGCACAACTTGGAAGATCAGTGAGGGGGGTGAACCTCTGCCAGAGTAAGCACATGAAGCCCAGCCCTCAGGGCACTCAGCAAGCAGCAGTGGCCCCTGCAGCCCAGATCTATGAAATGGGAGCCAGTGGAGGTGCTAACCAGGAGCCCCTAGGCAACTGAGACTTCAATGCTCAGCCTACCAAAGGTAGTGGAGTGGAGAGAGACTTCTGAGGTCTTTGTTCTGTACCTGGAACAGGACTCTGGGGCTCTGACCATATTCAGATCCTGATCACAGTCTAGGGCCCCCATAGAACAGCAGTCCCCCCCACCTCAGCCCTGTGGCAGAGGGGTATGCTTGTGGTAATTCACAGACCAGGAGGGAAGACAGAGGCTCACACATGGAGATCCTTGTGGGGGGGGTGTCCCAATAACACTCAAAAGCCCAGGAAGCACCCCAAAATCAGGCACAGTTTGGGGAAATAAGTAAACAGAGAAAATAGAGGAACACCATTGAGAAATAGTTTGCCTATGATCCAAAGATGGATCAAAACACTAAATCTGAAGATGAGGAAGTGCAAGCTCCTGCTTCTAAAGACTGCAAGAAAAGATGGAAATTGGGCTTAGGCTATGACAGAGCTCAAAAAAAAAACTTTGAAAATTGAGTAAAGGAGATAGAAGAAAAATTAGGAAAAGAAACGAGAGAGATGCAGGAAAAACATGAAAAAAAGTCAGCAGCTTAGTCAAGGAGATCCAAAAAAATGCTGAAGAAAATAACATGTTAAAAACCAGCATAGGTCAAATGGATAAAACAGTTCAAAAAGTTACTGAGGAGAAGAATGCTTTAAAAAGCAAAATTGGCCGGATGGGAAAAAAGATAAGAAAACTATCTGAGGAAAACAAATCCTTCAGATCTAGAATGGAACTGAGGGAGGCTGTTGATTTTATGAGAAATCAAGACACAATACTTCAAAACCAAAATAATGAAAAATTAGAAGAAAATGTGAAACATCTCATTGAAAAAGCAACTGATCTGGAAAACAGATTCAGGAAAGATAATTTAAAAATTATTGGGATACCTGAAAGTTATGATCAGGAAAAGAGCCTTGACATCATTTTTAAGGAATTCCTACAGGAAAATTGCCCAGATATCCTAGAAGGAGAGGGCAAAATAGAAATTGAGAAAATCCACCGATCTTCTCCAGAAAGAGTTCCAAAAAAACCACCCGCAGGAATATTATAGCCAAGTTCCAGAACTCCCAAGTCAAAGAGAAAATATTACAAGAAGCCAGAAGGACACAATTCAGATATTGTGGAGCTGCAATCAATATCACACAGGACTTAGCAACAACTACATTAATGGCTCGTAGGACTTGGAATATAATATTCTGGAAGGAAAAAGAGCTGGGAATGCAACCGAGAATCAACTACCCAGAAAAATTGAACATCCTCTTCCAGGGGAAAAATGGACTTTCAATGAACCATTGGAATTTCAATTGTTCTTGTTGAAACAACCAGAGCTGAACAGAAAGTATGATCTTCAAATACAGGACTGAAGTGAAGCATAGAGAGTGGAGAAGAGTGAAATATGAGGGACTTAATGATGAAGAACTGCGTGTATTCCTGCATAGAAAAATGATACTGATAATACTCATAAGAAGCTTCTCATTTAATAGAGTAGGTAGAAGGAGCATTTATAGATGACGCACAAGAGAGAGTTGAATGTGAAGTTATAATATATGGTAAAAATGGAGTCAATGGCTAAAAGGGAAATGTAAGGGTAGTAAGAGAAAGGAGAGGTGGAATAGGCTAAGATATTTCATATAAGATTTTTTTTTATTACAATGAGCTATTGCAATGATATGGAAGGGGGAAGGTGAGGGGGAATGAGGGAACCTTCACTCTCATCAGAGGTGGCTTGGAGAGGAGACAGCATATATACCTAATGAAGTATAGACATCTAGAGTAAGAAGGAAAGAAGGGGGAACAGGGGGAAGGGGGGATGTGAGTGTTGGAGGATAGGGTGGACCATGGGGAGAGTGGTCAGATATTACACATTTTCTTTTTTTTCTTCTTCGAAGGGGCTGGGATTGGATGGCCTATCTGGGACCACAGGGTTGGGTGGTTGCTGGGCCTTAGGGGTGGTATGTGGGCTTGGGGCTTCTTGGCCCCAGGGCCAGTGATCAGTCTGCTGTGATACTCAGCTATTCTACAGCACATTTAAGAAGAGGGATAGAGTGAAAGGAGAAAGAAAATATAGTATACAGTACTGGGGAGGTATAAATGGAGGGAGTTGTGATCAGCAATGATAATGATGGAAAAATATGGAAGTAGCTTTTTTGATGGACTTATCATAAAGAAGGTGATCCACCCACAACTGAGCTGGTGCTGTTGGAACACAGACTGAAGCACATTTTTGAAAAATTTTTTTATTCTTATTTTTTTCTCTCTACTTTATTGTTCATGAAGGTCTATATTTTTTGGGGGGAGGCGACATTATGTTTACTCTTAAACAAGACTATTTTAATAATGTATAAAAACATCATTTGTACAAAAAATAAAAAATAAATTAATTAAAAAAAGTTATTTTACTCTTCCTTTGATTTCTTTGGTATATAGACTTAGAGATGATATTGCTGGGAGGAAGTGATAAAATGGGGAATCTTTTCTCTTTGAAAAGAGGAATACAAGAAAGACATTTTACAAAGGAAAGTGAAATAAGAGGTAGATGGCAATGCTTGAACCTCATTCTCATGAGACTTGTTCAATGAAAATGAGAATACATTCATACAGATTTATGTATGGAAATGCAACTTTTCCAAAGGATAATAGAAAAGTAAAGGAATATAAGAAGTGGTTGGGGATAGCAAAGTGGAAGGTGGATTAAAGGAGGCAGTTGTTAGAAGTTAAATTGACATTTAAGAAAGAATGGTATAAAAAGAGGAAGAAAAAAGAAGAAATGGTATGAAAGAAAATACAATTGTGCATGTAAATGGGATGAGCTCACCATAAAATGAAAGCCAGTGTCAGGATGGATTAGGAACCAGAATCCAATAATATGTTTGTTTATATCTATCTATCTATCTATCTATCTATCTATCTATCTATCTATCTATCTATCTATCTACTTTTTTCATCCATATGCACATGTATATTTTTAAGTTATAAAATTTCCTGCCACCCTCCCTTCCCAAACCCCTCACCTCAGCAGCAGTCAGATTAGCATTGCATATACATATTTTTGGTAAACATGTTTACATATTAGTCATTTTTGTTATGAGGTATTAGGATTAAGGGAAAGAAATCCATGAGATAATGTTTATAAAATGTTTATCAGATTCTGAAGGGTTGTTTTTTTGTTTTTGTTTTTGTTTTGTTTTGTTTTTCTTCCTATGAATGGGGATAACATTGTCCATAACCAGTTTAATATAGTCGTCCTAGTTCTCTAAATTGCTGAGAGGAGCTGCTTCCATCAAGGCTGATCATCTCACAATGTTGTTGTTAATATATACATTGTTCTCTTGGTTCTGTGCCCTTCACTCAGCATCAGATCCTGTGACTCATTCCATTGCTTCTTTATACTCTAATAATTTATGGTTTCTTATAGAACAATAATATTCCATAGTATTTATGTACCATAACTTGTTTAGCCATTTTCCAGTTGATAGGCATCCCCTCAATTTCCAATTCTTTGGTACTATAAAAAAGAGCTTTTATGAATATTTTAGAAGATGTGGAATTTTTCCTATTTTTATGATTTCTTATGGATATGGACCTAGAATTGGAATTTCTGGGTCAAAAAGGGAACAATTTTTTTGCTCTTTGGGCATAGTTCCATATTACTCTATAGAATGGTTGGATCTGTTCACAACTCCATCAGTAATGCATCAATGTCCCAATCCTCCTCCAACCTCTCCAACACTGATCATTTTCCCCTTTTTCTCATCTTGACCAATCTGATAGGTATGAGGTGATACCTCATTGTTGTTTTAATTTGCATTTCTCTAATAAATATTGATTTGGAGTATTTTTTCATATGATTATCTATAGATATAACTTCTTCATTTGAAAACTGTCTATTCATATCGTTTGACCATTTATCAATTGGAAAATTGATAAATTTTAAATTTGATGCAGTTCTCTATATATTTTAGAAATGAGACCTTTATCAAAACTCCTGGTTATGAAGCTTGTTTCCCAGTTTTCTGCTTTCCTTCTAATTTTGGTGGCCTTGATTTTATTATTGTAAAACCTTTTTAATTTAGTAAAGTCAAAACCATTCATTTTGCAGTTTATAATGTACTCTAATTCTTGTTTGGTCATCAATTCATCCTCTTTCCATAGATCTTATAGATAGGGTATTTCTTGGTGTATTAATAATCTATGGTGTCACTTCTTATGTCCAAATCTTGTACCCACTTTGACCTTATTTTAGTACTGGGTATGAGATGTGGGTCTATGTCTAGTTTTTGCCATTCTATTTTTCAGTTTTACCAACAATTTTTTGTGAAATAGTGAGTTCTTATCCCAAAAGTCGTTGCGTTTGTCAAACAGTAGATTACTTTGTCATTTACTGCAGTTTTTTTTGGACTTATGCTAATGAACCGATCCATTACTCGTTTCCTTAACCAATATCTGGCAGTTTTGATGACTGCTACTTTGTAGTATAGTTTTAGATCTGGTAGAGCTAGGCCATCTTCCTTTACATTTTTTCCCCCATCAGGTCCGATGCTATGCTTGACATTTTGTTGCTCCAGACAAATTTTGTTACTATTTTTCCTAGCTCAGTATAATAGTTATTTGGTAATTTGATTGGTATGGTACTGAATAAGTCATTTAATTTGGGTATTATATTAGCTTGACCTAATCATGAGCAATTGACATTTATTTATTTATTTAGATCTGACTTTTTTGGTTGAAAAGTGTTTTATAATTGTGTTCATACAGTTTCTGTGTTTGACTTGAGAGGTAGATTCCCAAGTATTTAATACTGTCTATAGTTACTTTAAATGAAATTTCTATTTCTATTTTTTCTTCTTGGGCTTTGTTGTTCATATATAGAAATGCTGATGATTTATGTGGGTTTAATTTATATCCTGCTTCGTTGCTTAATTTCTTAATTGTTTCACAGAGTTTTTTAGATGATTTTCTTGGTCTCTCTAAGTATACCATCATATCAGCTGCAAAGAGTGAAAGCTTTGCTTCCTCATTGCCAATTTTGATTCCTTCAATTTCTTTTTCTTCTGTTATTGCTACAGGTAGCATTTCTAAAATTATATTGAATAGTATAGTGATACTAGGCATCCTTGTTTTGCCCCTTAATACATTGTTTACAGGACACACTTTTAAATCAGAAAACACATACAATTAAAACAAGACTCTAGACTGGAGTCTATTATGCTTCATTGGAAGTAAAAAAAAGGTAAGTGCAACAATCACAATCTTAGATAAAGCAAAAGCAAAAATAATCCTAATTAACAGATAATGGGAGAAATTACATCCTTCTAAAAGTTACCTTAGACAGTGGAGTAGCAGCAAAAATTTTTATAGTAGGTTTCTCTGATTAAGATACCTTTCTCAAACAAATATTGAGTATCAAAAAGAGTCAATTATATGAAGATAATAGTCACTCTTCGATTGATAAACAGTGAAAGGATATGGACAGGTAGTTTTCAGAAGAAATCAAAGCTATCTATAGTGATATGCTGCTAATGCTCTAATCCTGGACAGTCTACTAGGGACATGTCAGGAAATTGTATAGGATCCATTTAAATTGTCTTAGGAAGATTCTGAAGATCACCTGGCAGGAGAAGATACCAGATATGGGAGTCCTTTCTCGAATTAAATTGCCTAGCATTCCAACATAACCACAGAGAATACAACTATGATGAGTTGGACACATTGTTAGAATGCCAGACGTACACTTGCCAATAAAAAACTATTTTATGGAGAACTCACACAAGGGAAGCACTCAAAAGGGGATCAGAAGAAGTGAAACTGAGATACCTTGAAGCTCTCATTGAAGAACTTTAGAACTGACTGTACAGTTTGGGAGACATTGGCTCAGCACCATCCAGTATGGCTTGCCCTCATCAGAGAGGGGCCTGCACTCTGTGAGGAAGGAAAAAGTGAAGCAGCTCAAAGGAAATGTGACATCCATAAGTTTAGAGTACCCATCCCAGGTGTTTGCAAAGACTATTTGTACCCAACTTGTGGTAGAGCATTCCCAGCTTATATCGGTCAGATCAGACACACTTGGACACACTGTAATTTTATCAAACATAGTGATTTCATTTTGGTCTTTTTCGATAAGGAAGAACAAGAACCAATGTTCTATATCACTGATGTTTATAGAAAGACAAAATACTCTAAAGTGTCTGTTTATATCTATCAGAAATGACAAGAGGGGAAGGGGAAAAGTCATTCTGGAAAACAATTTGGACCTACACCCAAAAGGCAATAAAACTGTGCATATTTTCTTCCTTCATTTTTTGAGGGGGGGTCATTTCAATATAATTGATTCACATCATGCCCTCTGCCTTTGTAAGCTCCTTCTAACCACCCTAACAGTGATAAAGTTCTTAGGAGTTACTTGTATCATCTTTCTTTATGGGGATGCAAACAGTTTAACTTTATTGAGTTCCTTATTATCACTTCTTCATTTATGCCTTTTTTATTCTTCTTTTGAGTTGTGTATTTGAATGTCAGAATTTTTAATCGGTTCTGGCCTTTTCATTATTAATTCATGAAAGTCCTCGAATTCATGAGACATCCATTTTTTTTTACCCTGAAGGAATACTCTCAATTTTGATGTGTAGGTTATTAGTGATTATAATTCTAGTTTTTTTTTTTGCCTTACAAAGAATCAAATTCCAAGCCCTCCACTCTTTCAATGTGAAAACTGCTAAATCTTTTTGTTTGTTTGTTTGTTTGCTTTTTTTAGATTTTTACAAGGCAAACGGGGTTAAGTGGCTTGCCCAGGGCCACACAGCTAGGTAATTATTAAGTGTCTGAGGTTAGATTTGAACCCAGGTACTCCTGACTCCAGGGCCGGTGTTCTATCCACTACGCCACTTAGACGCCCCAAAAGCTGCTAAATCTTTTGTGCTCTTGACAGTGGCCCCATGATATTTGAATTATTTTTCTCTCACTACACGAAGCATGTTCTTTTTTTGACCTAGGAACTCTAGAATTTGGCAATAATATTTCTGGGAATTTTCATTTTGAACTATCTTTCTGGATGTATTTTATGGATTCTTTTTTTTTGGTTGGAATTTTGCAAGGCAAATGGGATTAAGTGGCTTGCCCAAGGCCACATAGCTAGGTAATTATTAAGTGTCTGAAGCTGGATTTGAACTGAGGTACTCCTGACTCTAGTGCTGGTGCTCTATCCACTGTGTCACTTAGCCGCCCCTTGATTTATTCTTTAAATGTCTATTTTACCCTCTGCTTCTAAGACACCAGGGAAATTTTTCTTAGTTATTCCTTCTTTCTTCTTCTTCTTCTTCTTCTTCTTCTTCTTCTTCTTCTTCTTCTTCATCTTCTTCTTCTTCTTCTTCTTCTTCTTCTTTTGTTTTGTTTTTTGTTTTAGATTTTTCAAGGCAATGTTGTTAAGTGGCTTGCCCAAGGCCACACGGCTAGGTAATTATTAAGTGTCTGAGGTCGGATTTGAACCCAGGTACTCCTGACTCCAAGGCTGATGCTCTATCTACTCCACCACCTAGCTGCCCCTTTTTTCTTTTTCTTCTGCTTTTCTTCTTTTTTTTATTCTTCTTCCTTCCTTCCTTCTTCCTTCTTCCTTCTTTCTTCTTTCTTTTCTTCTTTCTTCTTTCTTCTTTCTTCTTTCTTCTTCTTGAACTCAGGTCCTCCTGACTCCAGGAACCAATGCTCTAGACTATACCACCTAGCTTCCTCACAGTTCAATAATTCTTAAATGATCTTTCCTTAAACAATTTTCTAGATAACTTATTTTTTATGAGATATTTCACATTTTCGTTTATTTTTCTTTATTTTGACTTTTTTATGCTTCTTGATGTTTCATGAAGTCTTTAACTTCCAATTGCTCAGTTCTAATTTTTATGTAATTATTTTCCTAAGGGTGCTTTTGTACCTCTT
This sequence comes from Macrotis lagotis, assembly GCF_037893015.1. Lineage (NCBI taxonomy): Eukaryota > Metazoa > Chordata > Mammalia > Peramelemorphia > Peramelidae > Macrotis > Macrotis lagotis. Next base: position 191,496,157 of record NC_133664.1, on the reverse strand, counting down.
TTTTCCATTTGGTCAAGTATGTTTTTTAATGCTTTTTTCCCCAATGAACTTTTGTATATCTTTTCCCATTTGACCCATTCTAGCTTTTTTTTTTGGGGGGTGGGGTTCTATTCTTCAGTGACTTTTTATGTCTCCTTTACCATTTGGCTAATATTATTTTTAAGGTGTTATTTTCTTCAGTAGTTTTTGTGCCTCTCTTATCAAGTTTTTAATTCTTTTTTCCATGATTTTCTTTCACCACTATCATTTCTCTTCCTAATTTCTCTTCTATCAGTTTTATCTCTTTCTTTAAAATTTTCAGACATTCTTTGCTGGGCTTGGGTCCAATTAAAATTTTTCTTTGAGGCTTTTTTTGGTAGCTGCTTTCGTTTTGTTATCTTCTTATGATTTTTATGTTTTGTTCTTTTCTGGTACTACAGTAGCTTTTTAATTATCAAATTCTTTTGCTCTTTGCTTATTTTCCTAGCCTATTTCTTGACTTTGAACTTTATGGTAAAATTGAGCTCTGCTCACTTTGAGCTGGGGAGGCATTATCTGAAGCGTTTTTTGCGCTGTTCTTTTCAGAGCTAGTTCTGGTGGTTCTACACATTTTCAGCGTTTCCAAGGCAGTGTTATCCTGGCAGAGGTCAGGTTACAGCTGGTATGAGCTCTGGTCTTTCTGCAGCAGAATTTCCCAATACTAGTGCTTCTCTTTGTTTGCTACCGTGATCAGAGCCCTGCTCCCTTATGACTGACCCAGTACTAGCAAAGGTTCCCTGTAATCTCTTTCTAAGTAGTTATCTGACCCTGTTCCTTTTTCTGGTCTGAGAGCATCTGGACCTACAGCTACTGTCATTGCTATTGAGACAAACTTCTAACCTCATGTTCCAGACTTCTCTAGCTTTTAAGTTTCCTTTTTGTTGACTCTGACATTCCAAAATTTGATTTGAGGTGCTATTTTAGTTGTTTGGAGGAGAGTCAAATGATTTGTCAAAGGTCAGACACTAGATAGTGACATAGCTTGGAGCAGAAGCTGTATTTCTTCATTCCCCACATAGCATTCTGACTCCTTTCTTGGCTAATGACTCCTCACTTAATAACTTTCCAGGAATATAAATTTAAATTCTGAGCCTAGAGATCAAACTTTCTGAAAGCTTTGTCATTGACTAATTAGAAAAAAAAATTCTAGGGAAGATGTCTTACTGTCTTCCCAAACACATATCATGTAGATGGCATTTTTGCTTTACCCTTTCATGGAGAACTCTTTGCCCTAAAATCCCTTAAAGGCTTTTGGGTCACAAGGTTATATAAGTTAACTATTTAAAAATTAAACCAGTGACTTGTGGTGGGGTCCATGCCTGGGGAGGCACGAACAGCATCAGAGTCAGAATTGGCACTGTATGAGTCTAATAAAGATAGTACATGCACACCTTCTTCAGTGAAGCAAATGTACTGAATGTTTTACCTGGTGGTTTTTTGGACGGTTAAAATCAAGATCAGCAATACTAAATATCTTATACACATCTAACATCTTCTGGACAATGGAAAATAGGCATATATAATAAAAGAGTCATGTGCTAATTGTATGTTCTCAATCTGGTTTATCTGAGATTGCTCAATCTTAGGTACTACCTTACTTCATATTTTTCCTCATATTTGAAGCTAAAATAAAGCAAACAAAGTTATTTTGTCTGTGAAAATGACTGGAATTATATAGAAATTGCTTATATAACATAAATCAGTGAGCAATTATGAAAATTTATTTTATTTTTTGTGTGATATCAGGGGAGGACCTGCCTTTTCTGCCTCACCTGACCACAAGTTCCTGAATCTAGTATAATATTGAAATATATAAACAGGAATGTAAAATGTAAAAATTCCACAGTATGATATTTCAGTTAAATTCAGTACTGGCTATATCTTTCTTAGAATGTGCTACTCTGGCACTATAATAAAAATTAACTATGTAATTGTGCACGAAGAGTTCACAAACAAGTAAAAAAATGTGGAAACATATAGGAAAATATGGAATGGAAATGGAGATTAAATGGAAATGGAGTTTAAATAATATAATTGAGCATAATTGAGTAAAATGAGTAGAATAAAGAAAAAGACATAAATAATAAACAAATATATTGCTTATCAAATGAGAAACATTAAGGAGCTATGGGAAGCTTAACATTCCATTGGAATGTTAGATATCATTATAGTTGCTGTTAATAAGAATAATGAAAATTATAACATTAAGACAGTATACCAAAATTTGTTCCAGGCAATTAAAAAGTAATTCATTTTCTCTAAGCACATTTTAACAAAAGAGAGAAATAAGTGATACATTGTTGACTCCCTTTCTGGACTCAGTCTTTCCCAGGCCAGTATTTGAAGGGGTGGGAGACGACAAGGGAGACAAGGATGACAAATTCTCCCTTTATTGAATCAAATACCAGTGCTTAAATACCTTTCCAGTAGCTAATCTACTCCTACTCTCATGGCAAGTAAGATAAGGCTCTGGTGCTCAAGGACAGCAGGTGAATATAATTTACAGTGCTCCCATACACAACAGTCCCTAACAATAAATGTATTCAATGCCTGTCTTTCCTTAAAATCTTCAGCAACACAAAAATTTAAGTGAGCACAGTACTGAGAAGACAGAAAGACATATTTATAAAAAGTTAAAAATGAGAAGAGATTTCATAGTAATTGGAGCAGGAGTAAAGTAAAACAGCAAACTATTATACTCAATCTTATACAAACAAGACTGAAAACTTACATACATGAATATTTACAAAAATATTAAGTACTCCAAATAGTTGAACAGGAAATAGAGACTATTAACAGTTAGATTTTGCATAGATAAATTGAACAAATAATAAATGAAGTGCAAAATAAAAAAAATGAAAATTACATCTGGTTTATATAAGTGAAATCATCCAAACATTTTAAAAAAATAAGTAACTTGGGGGGAGGTTAGGTGGCGCAATGGATAGAGCACTGGCCCTGGAGTCAGGAGTACCTGAGTTCAAATCCGACCTCAGACACTTAAGAATTACCTAGCTATGTGGCCTTGGGCAAGCCACTTTACCCCATTTGCCTTGCAAAATCCTTAAAAAAATAAGTGACTTGAAGTATACAAAATGTTTTCCAAGATAGAGAAAGAAGGCTCTTATATTAAATATAGTTCTGCTATTCCAAACGTGAAGAGGTAAAGCAAAGACAATAAAACTGTTGGGTATTGGTAAAATGATTAATAAAATGATACACTATATTCATCAGAAATTTGAGAATAGAATAGGACAATATGAGGAAAATTGAACAGAAATAATATTAATAACAAAAGAACTCATTTAATAATACAGAGAGTCTTTGAAGAATTATAATATTATTCATGCTAGAAGGCCTAAAAGTATAAGAATCAGTGGACTTTAATGCAATTAAAATTATCTACTACAAAGCAAGAACTAGCACAATTTATCAAGGAAATCAGTAGAACTTTTCTCCATAAGATAAGAGAGCAAAGCAAGGATGTATATAGTTTCTACTATTATTTGATAAAGTACTTGAAGTCATAGCTGTAGCAATAAGATAAGAAGAAATTGCCAAATTAGCACTCCTCTTAGTCCAATCAATCTTTCCATTCATAACATTGTTTGAGGTTTTCTTGGCAAAAATACTGGAGTGATATGTCATTTTCTTCTCCAGATCATTTTACAGATAATGAACCTGAGGCAGACTGGATTAAGTTATAGCTAATGTCTGAGGACAAATTTGTACTCATAAAGATACTTCTCAATTCCAATTCTAGTACTACTCTATCCACTGAACAACCTGACTGCCCGTATGTCTGCATGGATAGAGGTAAATTTGTATCAATTTGTAGATAATATGATGGCTTGCCTAAAGAAATTCATTTTAAAAAGATATTTTAAATTTGTGGAATAAAACAAGAATTTCTATAACACAGTATGAACTAAATTTCTTTCAAATATGCAACGAAATTATATGTAAGCTTCTTTTGTTCTTCACTCCCCCCATACCCTGCTCTAGACATGGCTACCATTAAAAACAAATAAATATTTGTAAAATTAATACATGCATACTTCTATTTATCAATCTTTCCTCTGGATACAAGTTATACCTTTCTTCATATTTCCTTTATAGATAATTTGGGTATTTGTAATTGTCAAAATACTTATTCTCTCAAAGTCATTCTTAAAACAATATTGTTTTTACTGTATATAATGTTCTCTTGGTATCGATCATTTTGCTCTCCATTATTTTGAGCAAATCTTTCCATGTTTTTCTAAAATCAATGACCTCATCATTTCTTAAAACACAATAGTATCCAATCACAACCATATTCCACAACTTGTTCAGCCATTCCTTAATTGATAAGCATCCCTTCAATTTCTAGTTCTTTGCCACCAAAAAGAGTATGGTGTAAATATTTTAAAACAAATAGATTCTTTTCCTTTTTACCAAATTATCTTAGGAAACTGGCCAAGTAGTGAGTCAAAGGGTATAGGCCACTTAATAACTCTGAGTATAATTCAAGATTGTTCTTGAAAAAGGTTAAATCAGTTCACAATTCTACCAACAGTTCATAATTCTACCAATTTTTCCATATCCCCTCCATTTTTCATTTTCCCTTTCTATTATTTTAGCCAGTTTGGTAGGTATAAAATGTTATCTCAATGCCTTTTTGATTTGTGTTTCTCTAATCAATAATTACTCAGAGCATTTTTACATATGACCATACATTGTGTTGATTTCTTTTGAAAATTGCCCATTCATATTCTTTGACCATTTGCCAAGTGAGGAATTTTTAAAACAATTAAAAATAACTTCTATTAGCAAAATAAAAGTGAAAGGCACGGAGAAATTCCATTAAAAAACCCTCAAAATTAATTAAATGCCAAGACACATTGAGAGCTTAAATGTTTACAAATATAAAACATTATTTATAGAAATAAAAGAAATCCTGAAGGAGATGGCACTTGAATTAAGCCTAAAAGGAAACTAAAATGTGCTGAAAAGATAAGTAATGAGAAAAACAATCTAAACTTAAGTAATATATTGCATTATTATAAGAACAGAGAGGGGGAATAATGAATAATAAGATTAGAGACATAGTCCATGTTTGAGAAAGTCTTTGTCAAACAGATGAGTTTGCATTTTCTATCAATTACAATAAGAGTCCTAAGACTTCTTCAGCAGTGAAGCAATACAGACAAATCTGCACTTTAGTAATATTGATTTGGTACCTATGTGGAAATTTGGTTGAAGAAAGAAAATTCTAGTTAAAGAAAGACAAAAACTATAGTTATTGTGATGTGAGTAGAGAAAAGTGGCTAGATATGAGTTGGAATCAACAAGAAATGTCCCCTAAGTGACATGAGGTCAGAGATCTGGGAATGAAGATTTGATGTCATTTGCATAGAATTGATAAGAAATCCAAGAGAAACTATAACAAGACTACTAAGAGAGAAAATGGAGATTAAGAGGAGAGGAATCACAAGAGAACTTTATGTTATATTAAGAGTGGAACATAGAAGATGATCTTTCACAAGAGGATCCTTTGATCAGTTAGGATGACAGGAAGAAAATTGGGAGAAAGCAATATCATAAAAATCCAAGGAGGAGAAAATATCCTGGATAAGGTGATCAGGAATGTCAAAAGTTACTGAAGTCAAGAAAGATGAAAGCTGATTTAAAAAAAAACAGTTTGAACTTACAAATATAAAATCATTTTAGTGACAACTGTTTCAGTCAAATAGGGGAGTAATAATAGGATTGAGTAGTGATCTGGAGTTGAGGAAGTGGAGGCAAACCATACAGACAGCTATCTTTTTGAGTTTTGTTGTGAAAGGGAGAATATGTATCTCTGTTACACACACACACACACACACACACACACACAGAAACATGCAAACACACACAGGATGATAGTTTGAGAGAATGGAAGGGTCAAATAAAGACTTCAAAAATGGGAGAGATCCTGGTATATTTATAAGTGGCAGGGACATATTGAGATGGCAAGGAAAGATTGAAATTTAGTGAAAGAAAGAATAATTTTAGGAAAACTTGTAGGAAGGACTGAGGGGAATGACCAAATGTACAAGTAGAAGTGTCTGGTATTAATAAAGGGAAGGACAGTTTCAGTTTCTGAAACTGGAATAAAAGAAGGGGTAGAGGAAGGAAATAATAATACAATGTTTACTATTATCAGGAACTTTACATATAACTTATTTGATTATCCCAACAAAACCTATAGGGTAGATAATGTTATTATCGCCATTGAACCACCTATCTCAAATCTGGCCTCAGAGACTTACTATTTGTATGATCCTGGGCAAGCCATGTAACCTGATTTACCTCCATTTCCTCAAGAAGGAAATAGTAAATCCCTCCAGTATCTTTACCAAGAAAATCCCAAATGGGATCATGAATAATCAGACACAACTGAACAATAACAAAAAAGTGCAACATAATACATGGAGCTTATGTGAAGTCATGTACATTTTTTTATATATACATCAAAAATGTTATGTATAATTATATATATATCCATCTATCCATGTATATATATATATGTATATACAATATATATGTATTCTCAATACAGGATTTTTGGAAGATGCAACAAATCCTTAGTCTCTGTAGTAGCAGTAATAGTACATGAAGAGTTTCATTTTTTTTTTAAATTTCCCATGGTGAGGGAAGGGGGCTTCTTTCACTTTTTGGCAGCTAAATGATTTTTTTGTATATGACAATGGTCATATGGGCTGCCAAAGGATCCTAAGATTAAACTGGGATGCCTGGCTACTGCTTCTGCTTCTATTTTTTCCTGATTATGGGTGACAGAATGAGATGAATATTTCCAATCTTGGAGATATATACTTTGATTAAGCTATTTATATAGTAGAGAGCTGAGGTAAAAGAGTAATTTCTTTTTAGCAGTCCTTTAAAATATTTTATACTTTGATTTTTTTGATTATCATCTTTCAGGGAGAGTAAAATCTGATTCATGGGTTACCATATCATTTAATTCTTTGTCAACATGTACCTATAAGTCTTTTATGTCTTAAGCATTTTGTGTGTGGGGGGAGAAAGAAATCTCTTTTCAATACTTGTTGGACATTAACCACAATAGACAAATAATTTATTTTCTTTTGGCAAGCCAATGAGATTAAGTGACTTGCCCAAGGTCACACAGCTAGGTTATTATTAAGTGTCTGAGGCCACATTTGAACTCAGGTCTTTCTGACTCCAGGGCTGGTGCTCCATTCTCTGTGCCACCTAGCTATTTTTTTCTAATACTAAGGAATTTTTTTCCAGGTTTTACCAGTACTGAATATAAGTCTAGAACTAAGGCTCCTTTAATTATTTTTTACCTTTTCTGTGAAGATGGTAGTTTTTCTTTTTCTCTCAGATTCTTCACCAGAAATTTGTATTTTATTGTATTGTCTAAACCCTATATTCATGAACTGAGCAAAAATATGTCTTGGCTATCAATTAAAAATACAAAAAGGGGGGATTTATAGTATAATCCAAAAATCTGAACCAAAAATGACCACTTTTCTGTCACTCCTGAAACTTGAAAAGAAATTGAATTTGCATTGTGAGATCATTTGTATTGAATGATGAACAGATTAAGTCAACATTATTTTTATACTATTGTTAGGTATAGCTTTATATAAAGACATGCTGAATTTGCTAATTTGAAATTAGTAGGTTCCTTTCTATTAGGAAAGTGAACTATATGTTATTACCCATAAAATATAGTATTCTTAAAGGGATGACTTTGATTTCTTTATTTCCTATTATAATATTGAAAAAAGTTATTTAATCCTTCATGAAAAGTAAATGAGTCATATCAATGTTAATACGAACCAGATGATTTTAAAATTTTTTCAATAAAATTAATATTATCACAGCCAAAAAAGGAAAAGTCCAACACAAAATAATGAAGTGTTATGACATTTCACCTTAGCTCTGCATTATCTTCCTTCAAATCTATGTCCTTATTTTCAGGTCATTTTCCCACCAATGTTCATCTTCTCTAAGAGTACAGGAATAGTTGTTAGGACTCTTTCCTCTTGCTGCCAATCAATTCTTAACAGGAGTCAGGACTTCTGGATCTCTTGAACTTGCAATGTTGTTTAGGCATATCTAACTTAAGATATATACTCCTAAGATCAGGAAAGAACAAACACAAAAGAGGTATACCTAAACTCAATCTCAGGATTGTCCAAGTAGGAGATGTACCTGAAATGCCATGTGCTTGTGACTGTATGTAAGCCTAGGGTATAAGATAAGGAAAATCATTTTCCCCAGTGGAAACAGTTGGAAATTGTCCTGACAATAAGACTGAGACTGGAGTCACCCCTTTTTTGATCATCTTTTCAGCTCATCAGTTAATGATGATCTATCTCATCTCAAATACAAAGGTTACTCAGGTTTGAGTCAGGCAACAAAAATTAGCAAGAAACAGAAAGGTAAGTTTTGTAGATGTCTGACTTTTCAACTCCTGTAACAATCACTTTGAATAATTTCTATTTTTGCTTTTAATTGCAGATTTTTTCTAGTTACTTTTTTACACACTCAATTCATTGATGTCTTTGTTCACATAATGGTTTCAATAATTTATTCTTTCTAAAATTTGTTCTTTAATCTAGTCTTTTTAGGGATTATGTTATTTAATTGCCATTTAACTTTGAAATATTTCTTCCAAATTTCCTTATTAATATCTTCATTTTTCCACATTTGTCCTTGAATTCCTTGAGGTCAGATATTTGGCTATACAGGTTGCACTGAGAGTTGAAATTATATGAATATACACATGTAACACACACATATATAAAATGTTCACACTATATATATATGTATAGACATATATATATATATGCATAGACATATATATATATATATATATATATATATAGGCAGATGAAGAGATATATAAAAATAGAGATTAAAGTACTTTGTTTCCCATTAAGAAACTGAGGATTGTCTACTATATCTAAATAAGGTAGTTAGGTATTAAAATAGATAAAGCAGTAAGCCTAGAGTTAGGAAGATTGAAGTCCGAATCTAGTCTCAGACATTTACTTAACTTTGGCATTCTAGGCATATCACAACATCCCTCAGTTTCAGTCTTCTTCTTCTCTACTGTTATGGTTGTTCTTTTTCATAAGAAACTTGTTTTTAGTCATCAAATATATTACATGAAATCAGAAAAATCTATTTGGAGCAAAGGTACAATCAGTTGCTTCAACATAAATCCATAGTAGTTTTACACGAGAAAATATTATAAGATACATTTACAAAAGTACAAATCAAGGATTCAACAGAAAAGAGTTAGTTTTATTATTCAGGTCAATCACACTCCCCAAATCTGTAAAATGGAATGATAACCCACCTTCTGGGGATTATGAGGATAAAATGAGACAATATATGCAAGTCCAAGCTTGAAAGTGCTATCTAAATTCTAGTTTTTTGTTAAATTTTATAATTGTATTCTTAATTTGTTTTCTTATTTCCTTGTACTTATCTCTGTCTGAAAAGGACACATCAACATTATAAATGATTTTCCATTTTATTTATAACTTTTCCTATTGTTTAGTTTTTTCCTTTAAGTATTTAGGTGCTATTCCATTTGTTACATAAGTATTCAATACTGATCCTGTGTTATTATCTATGATGTCTTTAAACATCATGTTCTTCTCCTTCCATCATACTTATCTCTCTGTCTCTATCTATTTGTCTGTCTTTTCTGTAGTTCAGAGGTTGGCAAATTATGGTCAGCAAGTAAGTTTTTTGCACTCCAGAAGCTAAGAATGCTTTTTATATTTTAAAATACTATAAAACTCTAATGAAATTAAAAAAATTCGTAGCTTACTGGTGGTCCAAAACGTTTATGGCACACAAGATTGTAGTTTGTCACTCCTTGCTCTAAGCTTTTTTGCAGTCATGACTGTCACACTGAATTCTTTTATACTCAACTGAGGCATGATAGTTTCAAATCTAACCTTGACAGATTAAAAACACTTTCTTTGACTCCACCTCCCTTTTTCAAAGGAAAAGAAAAACAGGACAAGGAGAAAGAAATAGCCACTAGTTATTCTTATTCGGAACAGTCTTCTTTTCCTTCCTCTGGAGGTGTGGAGTTGGGTTTGGGTAGGGGAAGGGAGGATTGTGATTATCTGTCTGCTATCTGTTCATCTCTATCTTCTGCAACCAAGCTTCTCCTAGTCAAAGGTCTTTTCTTTTTTTGTCTGATTTTGACTAACTCTTTCTGTCCTCTACATAATTAGATCATCTTTCTTCAGGCATCTTTTCAGCCTCATTCATTGCTTATTTTGGGGGGGGTAATTTGCAATAATTTGGGAGTAATTTGCAATTTCCCTAATTTTTCCTTGCCTGACTCAGAGCAGTAAAATTAATAATAAGCATTAAATAAATAAATTTATTAAGTCCTTACCTCTATGCTTATTTTTTTTCAAGGTGATGGGGTTCAATGACTTGCCCAGGGTCACAAAGCTAGGTATTTATTTAAGTGTCCAAGGTGGAATTTGAACTCAGGTCCTCTGGACTCCAGGACTGTTGCTTTATCCACTGGGTCACCTAGCTTTCCCCTTTGCTTATCTTTAACAATATTGTTCTCTTGATGTACCTCAAATAGGCAAAAGCAGCAAATTCCGCCTTTTAAAAAAATTCATATATATCCCTAATATATTCTTTTTTTTAAAAAAATTTCCTCTGAAATATTCCAGTCTTGAGTTTTTATTTCCTTCATTTTCTTTTATTCCTCTTAGAAATGGTGCACTTCTGAAAAAGTGATAGTGACCTTTCCCCCTTTCAGGTTAAAAGTATTACATTATTCAAGACCATGCTTCTTAAACTTGCCCTTTTTATTTTTTATTTTTTTAGGTTTTTTTGCAAGGCAAATGGGGTTAAGTAAGTGGCTTGCCCAAGGCCACACAGCTAGGTACTTATTAAGTGTCTGAGACTGGATTTGAACCCATGTACTCCTGAGTCCAGGGCCAGTGCTTATCCACTGTGCCACCTAGCCACCTCAACTTGCCCTTTTTATTATTAAGTTTTCTCTTGTCTCTTGTGTTTGAAGTCAAAGATTTTATTCAGCTCTGCCTGTCCAAACTGGAATGTTTGGAAGTTACTAAGTTTATTTAATCATCTGTTCCCACCCCACTCCCACTTCCTGTCCTCCCCACCCAGATCAATATCTCAGAGCTCTGTCACTTCTTGGTGTCATGAATGGGATTTCCAGTAGAATCAGGGGATCAGGAACACCTTGACACTAGTTCAAAGTAGTTTGACTGCAGGAGAGCAGATAGTTTAGTCCTCTATAGTTCTTTTGTGGGAGAACAGAAATGTGGATGGGTTAGAGGATTTCTCTTTATTCAAATATTTTGTTTGTAGATTTTTATCTTATTTAGTAAAACTAATACGAATATTGTCCTCCAGGTAGTCTTAAAGAGAGCAAAGTCTGGTTGGAACTTTTGTCTCCTATCTTTACTAGAAGTCTACAAGAATACATTATTTAATCAGGTGCCTAGTATGAATTAGATAGCATTTACATTTTTGGCAGTTTTTTGTGAATAATCCCTTTGCTTGGAATATTTTTACAGCTAAGATTTTTATAATCATGGTTCAAATAAAGCTTGATCATATCATTAGTACTGTATATGGAGAACTACTTAACTGTAGGAATTCAAACAAGGTTTTTAGTCATTCCTAGATATTCCAGCTTTCACAAATATTTAGTATAATTAGATGCATTACATTTTAACATGGAAAAAAAGAAGCTAAGGAAAAAAGGAAGAGAGGGAGAGAGAGAATGGGAGAAAGGAAGGAAAAAAAGGAAGGAAAGGAAGAAAATGAAAGAAAAAAGTAGAAGGAGGAAGGGGAGAAAGAAAAAGTATTGGAAATGAATGTAAGTATATGTATTTAAAACTAAATGATATTTTTAAAAAAGCTCATAACACAAAAACAAAGGAATTTTGAAAAGGAATGCTGAACATGAAAACCTCTCTTTGGAAGTGTTTAGTCTTCAGTGTTTCATGTCTTATTGTTTAACATGAAAACCTTTGAGTGCAGGAGAAAAGTAAATGAATTAAAAGAAACATTTGGTTGACATTCAAATGAAGGATAAGGGAAACTTGGTGAGCTTGGATAAAAAGAAAAAAAGCAGTTTAAAATTTTGGCATAAAAGAGAGAGAGAAATTCAGTGTACAGTATACAGATTGATACCTTAGAGAAGATAAGGTTAAAATGTATACAAAATCTTGGAAAGCAACACAGCCAAAGACTCAGAGGAGAAATGATTAGAGATATGTTTGCAATTTAGGCTCAAATAACTTATATCAGCAAAGCTTGGAATTTAAGTGTTTGGAGATTTGTGATTTTGTTCCTTAATAAGATAGAAGAAATTGCTTCTCACGTATCTCTGTCCAGCAATACCTAGTTCAGTGTTCAATTCAATTCAATTCAGTAACTAAAGTAGCAAGAGAAACGAAACACCAGACTGACTTCATGTGACATTTATAGCATTCCACAACCAAGTCATTCATTTCTCCAAGAGAGGAAATAATATTTCCTCAGCTGTTTTTTGAAGCAAGATTAGTCATAATCACACAGTATTCAGCTTTATTTTTATTGTTCTTTTGATTGACATTGTTTTTTGTTTTTTGTTTTTTTAGATTTTTCAAGGCAATGGGGTTAAGTGGCTTGCCCAAGGCCACACAGCTAGGCAATTATTAAATGTCTGAGGTCACATTTGAACCCAGGTACTCCTGACTCTAAAGCCGGTGCTCTGTCCACTGCACCACCTAGCTGCCCCTTCATTGACATTGTTGCATTCTATTTGTAATATCTATATCTCTATATCTAACTTTATCTATCTATCTATCTATCTATCTATCTATCTATCTATCTATCTATCTATCTATTTATCTACCTACCTACCTATCTATCCAGAGACATACACACAAATACACACATATATAATCCTTTTAACATCAACTTTTCACATCTTTTGTAATTGTTACAAAACCTGGGAATGAGATAAAGCCCCAGAATTTTTTTGATTTTTGGAGAACTATTCATTTGTATCCGTTCATTCCTTATCTATTGGGGTATGCCTTTTGGTCTCATATATCTTAATGTTGATATGCTTTTTAAGATATATTTAGATTCATATATTTTAGCTATTTTGATTGGAGCTTCCCTTTTTATTACTTTTATGCTTTTGCCATTGTTACATAAAAATCCTGTTGATTTTTTTGGTTTAGTATAATCCTACATCATACTAAATCTATTATCTCAATTAGTGTCTTTGCTGATTTTGTGATTTTTCCAATAGAACTAATAGTTCATTAGCAGATAGGGATAGTTTAATATTCTTTTCAATGATCTTTATTTTCTGCCTTTATTCTCCTTTTTTTTTTTTGCTATTTCTGGCATTACTAGAAAGATATATAAAGCAACTGCCAGGGAATGTATTGTTCATTTAAAAAATATATTCTCCTAAATCATTTAGGTATTTGTCTATTGATTATTGATTTCTTAATACACTGGTTATAAGAGCTAGGACTTGGGATAAGTTTGTAAGAAGGAAAACAGAAAGATCTGAAGACAAAGTGGTGGGAATTATTTACATCTGAAAGGTAATCATTCCTAAAAGAAAATATCTGAAATTATACTATAAATTAAAAGAAGAAATTATTTGTTTAAAATGTAATAAAAAACCAATTTTCAGTACTAAATGCATTTTATAAAAGCCTATCATACTTACATGATGCTTCTTCCATAAAAATTCTATATATGAGAACATTAATTAGTCCATTCTAGCTTTCATAAAACAAGATGATAAGCCAGAAGATTCTTTGAGAATAGTTTTCAAATCCTCCATTTTTATTTAGGACAACATTTAAAGATCTCAAAAATGTGAACATTTTAGTTTTAAAGACCTCCACAAAAACTGATACTATCACATTTCTAAAATAAATTTATGGAAAAGCTTCCTTTAATGTGAGTGGTACAAAAATAGAATGAACTAACTTGTCTTATCAATGTAGTGAAATTGTCAGTGAAAGCAGATGGGTACATGACCACTTACTATGGATATTGTAGAGGACTTCAGATAGGGGAAATGGTTGGTCTTAATGACTGATGAAGTCCTTTCTCTGTCTAAAATTTTATGATTCTATGCACTGACATTGGATAACATTTCCAATGATTAGTAGCCTTTAGTGTCATAAAATTCTTTACAGTAACCTTAAAAGTTTTTGTACTGGGCTGGTTGACTAAAGTTATTAGGTATTTTTTAATCCTTCTTCTTCTAGATTATTGAATTATCAAATATTTTTACCAAGATATTTTTAAAGAATAGGTTTTAGAGACCAAACTGAATTTTAACCAACAACTTCAAATTCAGAAAACAAATTGCTAAACAGAGCATCTCACATTCCATTGGAAACGAAGTAATTTTTTTCGATAAAACAAAAATGCAAGTCACCTAATCTCTGAGTCTTCTTTTTCTCATCTTTATAATGGGGTTAATAATAACATAGCTCATAGGTTTGTTTTTAGGATCAAATGAGAAAATGTACTTAAAATTATTTGAAAATTCTAAATGTTAGCTATTATTAAAAGAATAACTTAAAAAAATTTTAATCTAAAAATTAGAAAGCATTTGAGAATTTATTTTGAATATGAGTTTGTACTGCATTGTCCTACATATAATTTGAAAAATATAGTTTATATATTTTAAAAGAATAACTTCCAAAACAAGCAAAGAAACAATATACAACAAATCTTTCTTAAAGAATAAATGCCAAGGGGCGGCTAGGTGGTGTAGTGGATAAAGCACCGGCCTTGGAGTCAGGAGTACCTGGGTTCAAATCTGGTCTCAAACACTTAATAATTACCTAGATGTGTGGCCTTGGACAAGCCACTTAACCCCATTTGCCTTGCAAAAAAAAACCTAAAAAAAAAAAAGAATAAAGGCCAAGAAACTGTCCAACTATTAACTATTTGTTGACATTTTATAAAACAATTGCAGGTTCTATAGATTTTTGTCTCATGGGGAAAATATGTACTTCCACCATGGTTGCAGTTGAATTCAGCCCTCCTGTTATGTGTACTTAGTGAAATAACATCCTTAAGAAAACAACAGGCTGTTTTCTCAACTTCTTGATGGAAAAGACCCCTGGAAATGCAGTAATTTCATCCAATATATGAATGCTATTTTTTTTAGTAAGTCTTTTCACTTTTTTTCTTCCAGGAGTTACTTAAGTGATAAAGTATTCTGCTATGCTCCATACTTGTTACTCATATATTAGGAGTTTTGAATTGTGATAAATTATACTTCTTCATCCAAGACAAAAGACTCAGAAATAGCAAACCATTTTGACTGTATTCTATTTTCTGCTAAATAAATTCCTCACTGGTTTTCATTTTTGAATCTTGATTTTCATAAAGAAAAAGAAACTATTATTGACCATTATAATCCACTGAGCATTTTTTCAGGGAGTTAAATGGTTTACATGACTGATTTTCACTAAATATAAATTCATTAACTAGGAGATATTATAAAGCAAATGGCAAAGATGGGAAAACCTGATGGTTCTTTCTTTAGAAAGATCACAGAAATAGGTACATTTCTTAGTTTTCATATTGAAAAATTTAGTAGGTATTTATAAAACAGAGCAATCACATTCCTCTTGAAACTTACATTCTACTGGGGAAAAATGAAATATATACATATATAATGGGGAGAGAGAATGTGATATATGTCCAGACCATCTAAGATGGCATTAGCTAATTGAGAAACACTAGAGATTCTGTTTTCAGGAGACCAAAAAGAACTGGAACATGCACAACATTCTACGTAAGGTTAGATGGTTAGGGGCAGTCATTTTTTTCCTTTGGCTGCATAACTAGAACTGTACCTGACCTCAAAATGTTTTGATGATAGCACATTTGGATTTGAGGGAGAAGGTGATTCCTTCATTCAGAATTGGTGTATCCATAAGGAAAGGTAGGAGAGTTCTAGGTTTTCTTTCTTCTTCTTCTCTCTCAGGAGGAAAAAATGGAACTGGGTTTTTGGTCTTTTAGTTCTAGATGAAGAAAATGAACTCTCTCATCTGGACTATGAGCTGTAGGGATCCTGAATCCAAGAAGGCAGGTTAGGTATTGCAGGTAGACCAGCAGGAATGCCCTGAGGAACAAGATTTCCTGACTTCTAGCCCAATAGAAACCAGTAATGCAGATTTTGAATATGAATTTGGTGGGACTTACAGGATATAGGAAATAAATTAAAATGTTGTATATCCTATTACTTTCACTTTCACTCCTCAACCCACCAAGGTAGTTATGGGAAATATTGCAGGAAATGATGCTGTGTTTGTTCTTTCTGCAGTTTTGTCATGAGATCTTTGTAAATCTGATGCTGCTATTAAATATAACTGATTGCCTGTCATTTGGCCTGTAGGAATGAGAACACAATTCATTGACCTGAGTCTAAAACAAAGAAGAAAGACTCCCCAAATGCATCCTGAGATCCTGGAACACCTTTGAGGTAGTGGTGAAAAATGGCAAACCTGACTCTGAGAGAATGGGGCTAGAGTCAACCACTTTCTTATAGATGTAACTAACATATATGTGTTACATATATAAAGAAAAATATAAAATATATAAAAATTATTTTAATGGAGAAAGAGAGATAGCAATAAAACCTGGAGAGATTGAGAAGACTCTTCGGAGGTATTGATTCATGAGCTGAATGAGCCTTCTCATGAGCCTTCTCTTCAAGAGAAGGCATAGAGTAGAAAGAAATGTATTTTAAGAAAGGAGGCAAGCCCAGGCAGGTACAGTGGTGGGTGATGGAATGTCATATATGGAAAACAAGAAATATAGTCAAGAAGATAGAATCTTTGACTGGGTTAATATGAAATCAGCATACAGAGATTGGTTGAAGTCCAAGGCTATTGTAGACTTTAAATGCCAGATGTGCTTATATTTAAATTTAGAGCCAATAGAAAATCACTGAAGCTTCTTGAGTAGAGGAATGACATTTTCAGATTTGTGCTTTAGGAATATTTATTTGGCAGTTATGTGGAGATTGAACTGGAGCATAGGGAGACTAGAGGTAAGAAGACTGAAGAGGAGATTAGTGAAGTAATCCAAGAGAGATGTGATAAGAGTCTTCCCTAGAGTAACGGATGTGAGTGGAGAGTACAGATATGAGAGATTTTGTGAAGGAAGATTTGAGAAAATTTAGCAAGCAACTGATGGAAAATGCAGTTGGGCTTGACTCCCAGACTGTGAATCTGAGGGACTAGAAAGATTATGATACTTTCTATCTAAATAAGGATAAAGCAATTATGATCCCTTTCAGGTAAAGATAGGGTAGACTGTTCTGTATGTTGCATTTGGCATAAGAAATTAAATGGGAATTTTGGGGGAGTTTCATGTAAACCTGAGATGATATATGAGGATTAGCAGATGAAACAGAGTCTTTGTTCAAATTCTTAACCCAAATTTTACAATAAGATATGGTAAGCAGCCCCCCAAATAATATATAAATAATAAAAATTCAGATAATAATTCAAATATTAAGAATAAAAAAGAATTCAGACTTCTCTGGTACAAAGGGAGGGCCAAAAATTTTTACATAACTCTTCTAGATCATAGGGCTAGGGGTGCCTCTAACCCACACTATGTGAAAGGGATAACTATAACATCAATTTGCTTTGTGTGGTCCTTTTTCTAATCTCTATGGATCAATACTCTTCTAACGCAGAATAACAGGCAAAGAGAAGCCATCAAGTACCTTGTATTTACTTCCCCTTCCTACTTTGAAACAGAATGGATTATGATGAGTTTTTATCATAGTTTGTCCAGTCTAACTTTAGGTGACTAGGGATGGGACTTCTACCACTTCTCTTGAGAAATTATTTCATAGTTTTGTGGATTTCATCACTTAGGGATGCTTCCTGAAGCTCTAGAAGTTCCATATATAAAGAACACCAATGTCCACAATTTGTGACTTAATGTTGTTCTGTCATCTATGGATAAGAATTAACTTGGGATTTTAGTTACTAAATTTTACTGCAATGGTAATCTCATTATTTTCTGAATATTTCTAGCAATTATTACTGTCAGACATATGGGCATTAGATTGAATATTTTTAGATCAGATCCAATTTAAAAAGAAATCCTTCTATACATATCTACATTTTTATTTTATTTTGTGGACATCATTATCTTCTATTGTCTTTGTACCATCCTAAGCACTGCTAGGAACAAGGATAGAAAGATCAAAACAAAGTATTCCCTCAGTTAAAGATCATTAGCTGAATTCAGTGTAATGAATTTAATGCTGCACTAATGAAGCATCAATATACTCTTTTGAGGATCACAGGTTTAGAGGTAAAAGGATGTTAGAGGTTATATAACCCATCTCCCTTATCAGAAAGTACAATTTATACTAAATGCCAAAGTAAGATTTAAACCCACATATTCCAAACTCAATGTCCAGTCTACCCACTATACCATGCTTGCTACTTTCCCCACTTTTAATCTATATTGTTTAAGAAACCTAGGAATTATTTAATATTGCATTTAAGTTAACATGGCTTGCCCAGTCTTATAACTGTCTATTGGAATTTTGATTTATTTCATACAAACTTCAGTTGCATAAAACCTTTATTCCTTTTCTTTTTGGGAGGCAATTGAAATTAAGTGACTTGTCCAGAGTCACGTAGATAGTAAAGTGTCTGAGGTTGGATTTGAGGTCTTCCTGACTCCAGGGCTGATGCTCTAAACACTGCAACCCAACTTCCCTGAAAAAAAATCTTTCCATTCCTTTTTTGTTATGCCAAACATTTCTTAAATTAGCCATGATGCAAAAAAGCAAAAAAAAAAAAGGTGAAAAATGTGCTTCAGTGTGTACTGAGAGTTCAACTGAGTTCACCTCTCTTTGGAGGTGGTTGGCATTTTTCATTATGAATCCTTTGGAATGATCAAGGATCATTGTATTAAGCAGAGTGGCTAAATCTTTCAAAACTGATAAACATTACAACATTGCTGTTACTGTGTACAATGTTCTCTTGATTCTGTTCACTTCACTTTGCATCAGTTCATAAAATCTTTCCCAGGGATAACCTGCATTTCAAAAGACATGTTAGATATTTAAAATTAATAAGTAAACAAGTAAAATTCTAATGTTCAGATTTTTATTTTGTTAGTGTAATCATGTTCCTCCTTTAGTATTTTTCAAAATTAAATATTTCACTAAATTTGCTTCTATAAAGATATGAATGAAGAGAAATGAAAAATTGTTTTAGATGTCTTACCTCAGGTTCCTTGCTTGTAAGGCTAGGATGAAGGTTCCCATTTGTAATGTAAATGAAGTCCTCACAAATTACGTAAATAAATAAAGGGGCCAGGAGTAACAATGAGTTGAGGGAGCCTGTGTGTGACAGTTGGTATTAGTTTGCATAGGTAAGTAGAGACTGTGTAAATGAAGTAAAGAATTAAGCTGTAAGCAGGAAAAATTCCCAGCTGGTGAGCAGCCATAATAAACTGCAGCTTTGCTGCCTCAAGCTAAATGGCAACAGCAAGCCACAGTATGAGAGGGAAAGCACAGAAGCTTAGGAGCTCTACAGCCCAGAGACATTTCCCAGCCCTTCCTTTGTGAGGTTTATTCATTCCAAGCTCACATTTGCCTTAAGATCCAGAAGTGGAGATAGGAAAGGCATAGGGGCTGTACTTGTGATTTTATTACTACAGAAATACTCACATGAGGAAATTTATTCTACAAATGTAGACATGATCTTCTCTGAAAAGTTTTGGACATTTGCCTAGAGCACTGAGATTGCTGGTATCCTCTATCTTCTTGTCTCTTTTCCATCTTTATTGTATTACTAAGGGATCACATCAGCTCCCATAGATTCAATGATCATTTCAAAGCTGATGATTTTCAAATTTACTTATTCAGCCCAACCTTTCTAATATTCACTCTTGCATTTACAGCTATTTGGTATGGGATGTCTATACACATCTTACATTCAATATGTCCCAGAATGAACTCATTATCCCCCTCCAAAAAAACCCCAACTCCTTTCTTAATAACCTCCCTATTATTGTCGAGGGCATCACTATCTTCCTGGTCCCCCAGCTTCACAACCTAGGTGTTTTCCCTAACTTATCACTCTCCCTCATTTCCTCCCCCTGCCCCAGACCTATTTATTTTACTTTCATTACATTTTTTTATATATGGACTTTTCTCTTAGACATTACTACCACCTTGGTGCAGATCCTCATCCCCTCAAACCTGGATTACTATAATAACTTGCTAGTTGATCTTCCTTTTACCTACGTCTCCTCACATTTGTCATCCTCCACTAAGCTGTCAAAATGATTTTCCTAAAGTGCAGGTTGAACCATGTCCTCTTCCTAATCAATAAACTCCAGTGTCTTCCTATCACCTCTAGAATACAAAACAAAATACTTTGCTTGACATTCAAAAACCTCCATAACCTCCATTCCCCAATCTTTCTTACATCTTAGTGTCCCCCATTCCTACCATGTACTCTGAAATCTTATCACATTAGCCTTGTTGCTATATTTCTTATAAAGCACTGCATCTCCCAACTCTTTGCATTTTCATTGGCTGTCCTGGAATTCTCTCCTCATTTGTGCTTCTTGACTTTCCTGATTTATTTTAGCTCTCATTTAATATCTGACCTTCAAGAGGCAGTCTTTCCTGATCACAGTTAATTCTAGTACTTTAATTCTGCTCATTATTTTTGATTGATCCTGTGTGTTGCTTGTTTGAACATAGTTGCTTACATTTTGTTTTGTTCATTAGTTTGTGAGCTCATTGAGAGCAAGGACTCTTCTCTAGCACATAGTTGTCAATTAATAAATGTTTACTTTCTGAATGACATGCTCAGCATCATATGGACAGTATGTATCAGAAGTTGAGGTCAAGTTTCTTTTATATCAGAGTTATTTTCTAGTAGAGTTAAGGCATTTTTATTTTTATTTATATATAAGTATATATTTAGATTTATATACTTTATATTGAAGTACATATGTACATATAAATGTAAATATGGCTATGAATGTATATTACTACCTTTGTATTATAAAATCTGATGAACAAATAAGAGACCTAGAAACAATATACTACAGACTTTCAAAGGAAAGAAATATCATTTCCATATAGATAAGATCAAATGAGATTTCTTTTTTTTTTTTGGCAAGGCAATGGGGCTAAGTAACTTGCCAAGGTCACAGAGCTGGGTAATTATTAAGTATCTGTGTTCTCATTTGAACTCAGGTCCTACTGACTCCAGGGCCAGTGCTCTATCCACTGCACCTCCTAGCTGCCTCCCAATGAGGTTTCATGGAGAAAGTAGCATTTGAATTAAATCAGAAAAGATCAATGCCATAAAAAAACCTAGGGAGGAGAGAATATTCAGAAGAGGGTAATTGCCAGTATTAAAAATTGTAGAGGGGTCAATAAAAGTTGGGGATTGAGAAAAAACTGATTTGACAATTAAGAGATCATTGATAACTTTCACAAAGGGGAGGTTCGCAAGATATACTGCCTAACACAAACACCTTTACTTATACGTTAATGCAAGGGAAGTTTCTTGTCATTCCAATTACATCCCAGGACAGTGGGACATTTAGTGGCTCGGCCCTATGGAGTGTAGGAACCTATTTTTGTCATATTTTTTAAGCCAGAAAATGATTTATGATGGATTTTGAGACATTGGGATTACCTGAAAAATAACTTGGCAAAAACTATGGATCCTTATTAAAAGAATTGCCCTTTGTCGACTTTTTTCCTTTTTCTGTGTTTTCTGCCTTTTCTCCTTTCAGTTAACAAAGCAGAGTGCAACAATGGACATAGAGTCTGGAGGGAGGAGAAGTGAAATGTGACCAATCTTTTTGTCAGGAACTAGTAACCACAATGGGGCAATAACTCAAATTAACCATGCTGGCCTATGTCTTTCTTGTCTAATCAACCAGAAAAGAAAGTATTGTTTCTTTTGAGCAATATTTCTGAATTAAAGAAAAGGCAAGAAGTAGAGCCTTGAAAGAATTCCTGTGGAAGCCCATGACAGAAACAAACAAGTCCCAAGAGGGAAGTTCATGGGTAATGTGCCCTGACCTCAATCAGCTGTATATGGGGAATTTTTATTTCCACAGTAGTGTGATTCCAGAATCTAGAGTGGATGACATTGTGCAAGAAAGGGAGAGGATGTGAAAAAAAGGGAAAAAATTAAAAATAAAAGTATAAAGAGGTAAAACCTTGGCGATTTCCTGTATTGTGCAAGAAAGGGAAAAGACTTCAAAAAGGAAAAGTTAAAAAAAATAAAGCATACAAAAAAGTAGAGCCTTGGAGGTTTCCTGTATTATTAATTATTCTGGAAAAAATCTAGCCCTCTCCAGTTGAAAGATACTTCATACTTCCTCCCATATCAAATTCAAATATTTATACCACCAACATACACTATAATGATGCCATTGAAAGGAATGAACCCTATAAAATTGATTGCAAATAAATAGTACAGTAATTAAATTTTGCGAGGGAAATATCTCAAAAAGATTCCTCAAAATGTCTTTCAATTTTGTATGCTGCCAAAACTAGGGCTTATAACTAGTTCCAAAAATGAATTATTAGTAAAGGACTTCGTTCTCTTCCTGTTAATACACATATACACACATTCACCTCGGTTGAGAGCTATTAATTTATGAATACATATTGATGCATGCTGAATAGATATTGGTTGTTTTTCATGGTTGAATCACTCACAAAAATAATCACAGAAGAGGAAGAATTCTGTTTTTTAACTTTAAGTTCCTAGACTCTCTAAGGCTACTTAGGTAGGGTTAAGAGAGAAGGTGCATTTTGGAACAGTTACCTTCAATACATAGCTCCAAGCTTAAATTCAAGCATAAATTTTGAAATTTCTAATTCTTATTGGCTTGCTTTGTTATAGTAACTATATTATTCCCTATAAAGAAAATTTAAAGTAACTTGAGCCTTTGAAATGAGGGCTACATTTCATGGCAAAAGTGCTTCCTATATGCTTCAGTCTAGTTTTAAATGTTAACAGAAAAAATTGTTTATTCTAACTAATATGGAAACTTTATTTTGTGATGCATTGTGATCAAATGCATAAGGTTCCCAAGAATTTCTGCAAAAGGAAAAACAAGGAAGAGAAAGATGTTTATTTTTTTAAATAGGGTGTAGGGGGAAAAAATCTAGGTATAAGTAGTTTGCTTAAATGTTTCTGATTCACAATCGGTGAATTTCTAACATATCCTGTCAGCAGAAGAGACCATAAGCTATTATAGTTTTAATAAATCTAAGTATCATCAAGGCTTTATTCAAATCAAATTGTTTCATATATATTATCTTTTGTGGAGACACTGGTGATTGTAAAGGAAAAACCCTGGATAGATTGAGGTGGGGATAGAAGAACTGCTATCTACAAGTATTTGAAGAGTTATACCCTATGTGTCCAGGGGAATTGTATTCAGAGTGCAAAGCAAGAAAGGTGAAAATTACAGGAAAGTGAATTTATCCTTAATGTAAAGAAAATATTCCTGACAATTAGAATCATCTAAAACCAAAATAGTCAGCACTTGAATTAAGAGGAACATGAGGTTGAGGTTGTAAGGTCCTGAACCACAATCGTGATAGGATCAGAAGTGAGAAGGGGGTACATTCTGAAGATGCAATCTACCCCGATGGTAGATTGGTTATGGAGATTGAAGAGGAGAGAACCAAGTAGTGGAGGATGACACTTAGGTTGGATAGTAGATCAGTGTAGAGATGAAAATTAAATACATGATAAATGATGATGTCACCAAGTGAAGCAGGATAAAGAGAGAAGGGGGCACAAGATAGAACCCTATGGAATATTTATAGTTAAAGGGAATCATTTGGATGAAGATCCAAAGGAGGACATTGAAAAATAGCCAATCAACTAGTTGGGGGGGGGAATCAGAAAAAAAAGTAGAGTCCTGAAATCCTAGAGAATAGAGAGAGTTTGGCAATATCAATAGCTGCAAACAGATCAAGAAAGATAACTACTAGAATTTGTAACTTAGAATTATCTAAATTGTCAATTCTTTAAAACCTCAGATAACTAGGCAATATGTTGTAGTGTGATTAGTATGTTGAACTTGGATTTAGGAAAATTCCATTTCTTATCTTGCCTCAATTACTTACCAACTGTGTGATGCTGAGGAAATCATTTACTTCTCTGAACTCCATTTTCTTTACTTAAAAAACAAAGATAATAAGTCAGCTACTTCATACATTTTCAATGAGGACCAAATGGGATGTGCTCTTTAAAGTGTGTGAGTTATGATACTATTGAGCAATTATATTTTACATAGCCTTATTTTCAAATATTATTGTTTTTCATATTTGATCATAGATCAGACATTGAGAACCCTAAAGAATTTTAGAACTTGAGTCTAATTCTAAGATGCAAAGACATCTTAAGTGTCTTGCCTGAGGTTATAAAGATGACAAGTACAAGTGTAAGGATTTGAAGAGTGAGTTCTTTCCGCCATTTAACTTCTATGACACATTATCAACTTCTGGGTTGAACACATTAATTTCAATACTTCAGAAGGTTTTTGATTTTATCCAGATGGGTATTCTTTCTATGGAGACAGGTTACAAACTCTCTAGCTTTAGCAGATGGTCTTTTTATGCTGCTGAAACAACAACGGTTCATTAGTGGATAGAATGCCATGCTTGGAGTCTGGAGGACCTGAGTTCAAATTCAGTTTCAGATATTTATTAACTATGTGATCCTGGACTTCTCATTTCTACCTGTTTGCATCTGTTCCTCATTTATAAAAATAAATTGAAAAAGGAAATGGCAAACCACTCCAATGTCTTTGTCAAGAAAACCCCAAATGGTATCATGAAGATTCAGAAATGACTGAAAATGATTGAACATAACCACACTGTCAACGTTCAAAGCCTCTATCTTTGCTTGGCTGGTCTTCTGATAACAGAAAAACACACTATCAGTAGGCCTATACTCACAGTTTTTTCATTTCAGATGCTATAATTTTTTTTTAGGTTTTTTTGCAGGGCAAATGGGGTTAAGTGGCTTGCCCAAGGCCACATAGCTAGGCAATTATTAAGTGTCTGAGGTTGGATTTGAACCCAGGTACTCCTGACTCCAGGGTCACTGCTCTATCCACTGCACCACCTAGCTGCCCCTTAGATGCTATAATTTTCATCTGAGCTTTTGATAGCATAGTCAATCTAAGTCTAGACCTGAAGTCAGGAAGACTTACCATATTTCTCTGAAAATAAGAGCAGGTCTCATATTAATTTTTGCTCTAAAATTTAGTGGGGAATTAAGTGGTTGCATTAGAAGACCTCTAAGATTGCTCCCATCTCTTTATTTATGATTCTGTGATCAGTTTGAGGTATTTAACTATTAAAAAATTCAAGCACAAGCATTTATACAATGCACTTTCCATACAATATTGTATGGCTTCTTGATATAGGAAGTAATTACAATAACCTAAGCCTTCATCATTACTATAATCTCATTCTCAGAAGGGATGGAAGAACTTTGGACATAATTGACATTTTCTTGCTTTCTTTTTCTAAACCCCTATGATTCTACCACCTGATATTTAGGAAATCTTTAACATTGTTTCTTTTCCTTTCTTTTTTTCTTCTTTTTTTAGGTTTTTTGCAAGGCAATGGGGTTAAGTGGCTTGCCCAAGGCCACACAACTAGGTAATTATTAAGTGTCTGAGGCGGTATTTGAACTCAGGTACTCCTGACTCCAGGGCCAGTGCTCTATCCACTGCACCACCTAGCCGCCCCCAACATTGTTTCTTCCAGAGGTTTTTAAAACCTTCTATCCTTTGTCATAATTCATGCTATGAGGAACTAAAACAGATGAAGACCAGTCTCCCTAATGAACATTGATCCAAAAATCTTAAATAAAATTTTAACAATGAGACTACAGCAAGTTATTACTAGGATAATACACCATGATCAGGTGGGATTTATACCAGGTTGGCAGGGATGGTTCAATATTAGTAAAATACTCAACATAATTGCACATATCAATAGCAAAAACAAACAGAAATCATATGATTATCTCAATAGACTAGAAAGTTTAGGAATAAATGCAGTTTTCCTTAAAATAATAAGTGGTATTTATCAAAAACCATCAACAAATATTATATATAATGGGGATAAACTAGGAACATTTCCAATAATATCAGGGGTGAATCAGTGATGGCCATTATCACCATTACTATTCAATATAGTATTAGAAATGTTAGTATTAACAATAAGAAGAAAAGGAAATTGAAGGAATCAGAGTTAGCAATGAGGAAGCAAAACTTTCATTCTTTGTGGATGATATGATGGTGTACTTAGAGAATCTGAAGAAAATCTTCTAAAAAACTCCTTGAAACAAAAAATTCAACAAAGTAGCAGGAAATAAAAACCCACATAAATCATCAGCATTTGTATATATGAACAACAAAGCCCAAGAGCAAGAGAGAAAGAGAAATTACATTTAAAGTAGCTGTAGTTAACAATAAATACTTGGGAATCTACCTCCCAAGACAGACCCAGAAACTGTATAAACACAATTATAAAGTGCTTTTCCACCCAAATAAAATCAGATTGAAATAACTGGAAAAATGTCAATTGCTCATGGTTAGGTCAAATTAATATAATAAAAATGACAATTCTACCCAAATTAAATAACTGATTCAGTGGTATACCAAACAAACTACCAAATAATTATTTTAGCAAGCTATAAAGGTCAAGAATAGCAAGGAAACTGATGAGAAAAGGCAAAGGAAGGTGGTCTAGCTCTACTAGATTTAAAACTAAACTATAAAGCTATAATCATCAAAACTGTCTGGTACTGGTTAAGAAATAGAATAAGGCATCAGTGGATTAGGATTGGTTCAAAAGGAACAGTAGAAAATGGCTATAGTAAACCACTGTTTGACAAACCCACAGACAGTTTCTGGGATGAGAACTCACTATTCGATGAAAATTGTTGGGAAAATAGGATAGTAAAAAGTAGGTATTGACTTACATCTCACACCCTACACCAAAATAGGGTCAAAATGGGTATAGGATTTCTAAATATAGGGCAACACCATAGATAAACTAATAGACCAAGAAATACTCTATCAGATCTATGGAAAGGAGACAAATTTATGATCAAACAAGAAATAGAGTATATAATAAACTGAAAAATGAATGATTTGACAATTTTAAATTAAAAAGTGTTTTTACTAATCGAATCAATGCTGCCAAATTAGAAGCAAAGCAGAAAGCTGGGAAACAATCTTCACAACCAGGAGTTCTAATAAAGGTCTCATTTCTAAAGTATATAGAGAATTGCATCAAATTTATATAGTTACAAGTCATTACCCAATTGATAAATGGTCAAATGATTTGAATAGGGGGTTTTCAAATGAAGAAATTAAAGCTATGGAGAATCATATGAAATCATATGAAAAATACTACAAGTCATTACTGATTAGAGAAATGCACCTCACAGCTATCAGATTGTCTAAGATGACAAAAAGGGGAAATGATCAATGTTGGAGAGGTTGTGGGAGGATTGGGACATTGATACATTGCTGGTGGAGTTGTGAATGGATCCAATCATTCTGGAGAACAATATGGGACTAAGCACAAAGAGAAATAAATTTGTTCCTACCCTTTGATCCAGCAATTCCAATTCTAGGCCATATCCAGAAGAAATCATAAAAAATGGGAAAAATTCCCCACATGTTCCATAATATTTATTGTAGTTCTTTTTTTTTTTTTTTTTTTTTTGTAGTGGCAAAGAATTGCAAATTGAGGGGATTCCCATCAGTTGCGGAATGGTTCAAGTTATGGTACATGAACACTATGGAATATTATTTTCCTATAAGAAACCATAAATGATTGGACTCTAGAGAAGCATGGAATGAATTACAGCATCTGATGCTTGAGTGAAGGCAGTAGAACCAGGAGAACAATGTACAAATTAACAAAATTGTTAGATGATCAACCCTCATGGCTGCAGCTCCTCTCAGTAGTTCAGAGAACTAGGAGACCAGCTATGGACAATGTTATCTCCATCCAGAGGAGGAAAAACAAAAGAAAACAAAACTAAAACTTCTTCAGAATCTGAAGAAACTATATTTTTTAAAATAAATCTCTTAAGTATTTCTTTTTCTTAATCCTAATTCCTCATGCTGAAAATGACTCATCTGTAAACATATTTAACACATGTGTATGTGCAATATTAATCTGACTATTTACAATTGATTGGAGGGTGGAAGAAACTTTTGTAACTTAAAATATACACATGCATATGGATGAATGTTGAAAATCTTTCATAACAGATTTAGAAAACTAAAATATGAATATAAATGAAAAAATGAAAAAATGATTTATACTGTGAATTTACACTCAACCATTATAGGGGACAGAATACCAATGTTAATGTGGAGTCCAGGTCAATTGCCCCAACAACAGTTTAGGACATGTCACTGCTTGTGTTCCTTGTGTGAAGCCTTCAGAATAAAGATTGAAAATAGATAATCAAAATTTTATATATATATATATATATATATATATATACATTATATATATGTATATATTTCTTGTGAATTCTTTGGCAGCTATAAATGCTATTCAGTAAACAAGACCTTGCTATTATAATTAAAACATACCAAAACCTGCAACAAAAATGATATTCTTAGAGGTCTATGTTAATTGTTAGGGAAAGGAAGAAAATACACCTAGCTATTTTTGCAAAAATATACAAAGGAACTTTTGTTGAATGAATTTATACCACTTTAATGTTACTCCTACCAATAACTATGGGACTTTAAAAATACAAATACTATTTTCATAGCCCTAGTTTTTAATTAATTTTCAAATGCTTCTTTATCCCAATATTTTCAAAATAAAGATAGTTAGTCATACAGAAAGATAGATACAAAATAATCAGTAGAGGGAGGAAAAAAGAGAGAAATGAAGTGGGGGAGAGTAAGGAGGGAGGGAGGGAGGGAGAGAGAGAGAGACAGAAACAGAGACAGAGACAGAGAAACAGAGAGATATTCCTCATTTATCTTTACAACATATCAGAGTTTGCATACTTATTACCAAAGCCAAGAATTCAATGTGCCATTGAACAACAATTCTCCTTTCTACAGGTATGTGCTATTTGATGGAGCTGATTTAATATTTCTATTTGCTGCTTATCTGTACTAAATTAATAGCATATTCTTATAAGATTACCTAAAATCATAATAACTGTAATCAAATATAGGTATACCAATGATCCTTGAAATAATTTCAATGTACTCAACTCCCTTTGTGTTTCAGCAGAAAGACACAGTCTTCTGTAAATTTTGCTGTTTTCAACAGCAAGAGTTTAAAAGTTAAAAATTTAACCTAGTTGCTCCTATTGCAAAAAATCATTGCCATAACAACAATATTAAGGGTCAAAGGGTAAAGCCAGAAATTATAGCTCTTTTTTTACTAAGATCATGTTTGAAAGGAGTGATATGGATTATAAAAATGCAGAACTTGTTATTTTATCAAAATTTGTTCTTTTCCAAGAAAGATAAAAGACAAGTGAAAAATGATATAATTTAACAGCTAATTAGTTTAAATTGTGAAAGGCCATAAGCTTCATGCGATTATAACACATAATTTGATAATATTTAAAAACTGCACAATTATCTGAACGATTGGATGGAGAGTTGAACATTACAACATGCTAGCTATTTCAAGAATTATGTTATTCACGGATGATGTGAAAAAGATTACATTTCCTTCAGTAGACTACAGAAATAGTTTCCATTTTATAGATATTAAGGTAAATATCTTTTCAGCTTGTAGCATTTTATGACTGTTTCTAAGGTAATGCTGATTTTTTTTTTCATGCAGAAAACAAATGTTCCTGTAACTCCACTAAGCTTGCTTTTTTTTCTTGTCAAAGGTTATTCCTATTTTTACACTATACTGCTATGCCAACAAATGTTTCTCACTTCATTATCATGCCCAGACCTTTATACTATCGCTTAATAGAGAATGAAAATATTTGCCCAGTTTGGGTTTGGGTGTTTCTCAGTCAGAATGATCTCAGAAGATCAAATGTATTTTTTTAAGAAATTCATTGATGAATAGCAACATTTTCTTGAGTATGGATGCAAATGCTTAATGGATGAATTTATTTGATTTCTGTCAGTCACCTGGAGTTTGCTCCAGTTCCTGTCCATTTGCTGCATGAGGGAAAACAGTTATTAAGTAAAGACTCCTCAGACATTCCTAACAGAGCAGGCCTCTTTATTGAAAAAACGTTAGACTGTCTAAAGCATTTTTTCTTAAATATCAATTAGTTCTCTGAAATTTAGTTGAAAAAATTTGAATGGCTTCATATTTTTGCTAAGTTTTAAAATGCATGGAAGAAAACTTACTTATAAAGGCCTAAATAAGCCATTGTTTATATTTGTTTACTCTGCTGCTTCAGAATTCCGTTAAAAATGAATCCTCACATTCTTACTTTCCTGAAAACAGTGATGGGTTTGTTCCACCCCACTTTACTTGGGTTTCTTATTTCTCAATTGCTTTAAGGGCAAAACATACATGAATCACCGTTTTATTCAGGCTGATAGTATATGAAAGTTTAACCCTCAGAACTCCAGAACTGTGTGTTTTGGCTTTATTCCAAACACACCATCAGATACACATAGGGCCCACTTTGTCTCTGCTCAAATCATGAAAATGTAGGCACTGCAGATTATATACTACCTGCTTAAAAAAACAAACTGGCCTATCTTTTACCTTCAGTTATGAGATTATAAATTTTTCCCATGGTTCCTTTAAAAGTGAGTTGTGTATGAATTGTGTCAGAAATTAACTTTGGGATCTTTTATTTGAATGTATTTATATGATGCTGTTTCTCTTATTTTAGGAATTCTTTTAAAGGAAGACTAGTCAGGTTTTGATATTCAATTCAGATACCTGCCAGTAGCCATTTTGCTTATATTTGATCTTTAATTTGGGGGTGGAGATAACTGTAGAAAGACTTGTTTGTTCTTGAGGAAGGAAGGAGAGTTGTGTATCTTAAACCTCAACTGGAGGAATCTCATTTGAAAATCCAAAACAGTAAGAAATGATTTTCAGGTTGATACTTAATGTAGTTATTTTTCAGATAGAATTTTAAGAAATATTGCATATATGATGGATTTGTTGTTCAAACAATTAAGAAAATTCTGCTATTTAATTAAACAAAAGAGATTTCCTTTCAATGTGATCTAACAATTTTTTGTTAGATAGCAGACTTTTCATTTTTAAATTGTTTAATTTTTTTACAATTACATGTTAAAATAGTATTCATTTGCTGTAAGATTTTGAATTTTGCATTTTTCGACCTCCATCTCCCTCTCTATGACATGGAGTAACCTGATCTAGGTTATACATGTGGGATCTAGGTTAATCATGTGGGAAAAATTTCTATATTAGTCATATTGTGGAAGAATAAACAGAATAAAAGAGAAAAATAGCCATGAAAAAGAAAAAAAACAAAAAAAAACCAATTTTTTATTTTTATTTTTTCTCTTTTATATATTTTTATTTTTTTATATTTTTCTAATTTTTGTACAAATGATATTTTCTATACATTACTAAAATATTATTTTTAAAGAGTAAATGTAATACCCTCTCCCCCCAAAAATATAGTCCCTCATGAGCATTAAAGTAAAGGAAAGAAAAAAAATTAAAATTAAAAAATAATAATAAGGGTAGCTAGGCGGCACAATGGACAGAGCACTGGCCCTGGAGTCAGGAGCACCTGAGCTCAAATACAGCCCCAGTAACCCAACAATCAACCAGTGTGTAACCCTGAGCAAGTCACCCCAATCCCACTGACCTGCAAAAACCAAAACAAAATAAAATATAATAATGATTAATAATAATAATAATAATAATAATAATAATAATAATAATAATAATAATAATAATAAAATGTGCTTCATTCTGTGTTCCAACACCACCAGCTCTGTCATGGGTGAATCACATTCTTTATGATAAGTCCATCACAAAAGTTACTTCCATATTTTATCACTGTTGCCATTGATGCTCGCAACTCCCTCCATTCGTACTTCCCCACTACCATATACTATATTTTCTCTCTCCTTTCACTCTTTCCCTCTTCTTAAATGTGCTGTAGGGTAGCTGAGTGGTGAAGCAGACTGATCGCCGGCCCTGGGGCCAGGCCCAGCAACCACCTGGCCCTGTGGTCCCGGACAGGCCATTCAATCCCAGCCCCTTGCAAGAATTAAAAAAGAAACTGTGTTATATCTGATTACTCTCCCCCATGGTCCACCCTCTCCTCCATCACTCAAATCCCCCCTTTCAGCCTGTCCCCCTTCTCTCCTTACTCTAGATGTCAATACCCCATTGAGTATATATATATATATATATATATATATATATATATATATATATATATATGCTGTTTCTTCTCTGAGCCACCTCTGATGAGAGTGGTTTCCCGCATAAAAAATCTAATTATATGAAATATCTTAGCCTATTCCGCCTCTCCTTTCTCTTATTCTGATTACATTTCCCTTTTAGCCATTTACTCCATTTTACACTATATTATGTCTTCAAATTCAGCTCACTCCTGTGCTTCATCTATAAAAGTTCCTTGTACCTGCTATATTAAATAAGAAGTTTCTTATGAGTATTATCAGTATCATTTTTCTATGCAGGAATACATGCAGTTCATCATCATTAAGTCCCTCATATTTTACCCTACTCCTTCACTCTCTATGTTTCTCCTGAGTCCTGTATCTGAAGATCAAACCTTCTGTTCAGCTCTGGTTGTTTCAACAGGAACAATTGAAATTCCCCTGGTTCATTGAAAGTCCATCTTTTTCCCTGGAAGAGGATGTTCAGTTTTGCTGGGTAGTTGATTCTTGGTTGCATTCCGAGCTACTTTGTCTTCCAGAATATTATATTCCAAGCCCTACATACCTTTAATGTAGTTGCTGATAAGTCCTGTGTGATCCTGACTGCAGCTACATGATATTTGAATATTACTGTTTGTAATATTTTCCCTTTGACTTGGGAGTTCTGGAACTTGGCTATAATATTCCTGGGGGTTGTTTTTTTTTTTTTTTTGGATCTCTTTCTGGGGGAGATTGGTGGATTCTTTCAATTTCTATTTTGCCCTTTGCTTCTAGGATATCTGGACAATTTTCCTGTAGGAATTCTTTAAAAATGAGGCCAGGGCTTTTTTCCCAATCATAGCTTTCAGGTATCCAAATAATTTAAAAAATATCTTTCTTGAATTTGTTTTCCAGATCAGTTGTTTTTTCAATGAAATGTTTCACATTTTCTTCTAATTTTTCCTTCTTTTGGTTTTGAAGTATTGTATCTTGACTTCTCATAAAGTCAACAGCTTCCTTTAGCTCCATTCTAGATCTGAAGGATTTGTTTTCCTCAGAGAGCTTTCTTACCTCTTCTTCCATCTGGCCAATTCTGCTTTTTAAAGCATTCTTTTCCTCAATAACTTTTTGAACTATTTTATCCATTTGACCTATGCTAGTTTTTTGTTTTTGTTTTTGTTTTTGTTTTTTGCAAGGCAAATGGGGTTAAGTGGCTTGCCCAAGGCCACACAGCTAGGTAATTATTAAGTGTCTGAGACCGGATTTGAACCCAGGTACTCCTGACTCTAAGGCCGGTGCTTTATCCACTACACCACCTAGCCACCCCTAACCTATGCTAGTTTTTAACATGTTATTTTCTTCAGCATGTTTTTGGATCTCCTTGACTAAGCTGCTGACTTCTTTTTCATGTTTTTCCTGTATCTCTCTCATTTCTTTTCCCAATTTTTCTTCTATCACTCTTACTTGATTTTAAAATATTTTTTGAGCTCTGTCATAGACTGAGCCCAATTTCCATCTTTTCTTCCAGTCTTTCTATGCAGGAGCTTGTACTTCCTCATCTTCAGATTGAGTATTTTGATCCTTCTTGGGATCATAGACAATGTATTTCTCAATGGTGTTCCTCTTTTTTCCTCTGTTTACTCATTTCCCCAGCCTATGCTTGGTTTTGGGGGGCTTCCTGAGTTTTGAGAATTATTGGGACAACCCCCCCAAGTATCTTAGTATGTGAGTCTCTGTCTTCCCTCCTAGTCTGTGAATGACCACAAGTGCACCCCCTCTGTGATGGGGCTGAGGTGGGGGGGCCTGCTGTTCTATGGGGGGCATAGACTGGGATCAGGATCTGAATGTGGTCAGAGCCCCAGCGTCCTGTTCCAGGTACAGAGGACTGACCTCAGAAGTCTCTCTCCACTCCCCTACCTTTGGTAGGCTGATCACTCAAGGCTCAGTTGCCTGGGGTCTTCTGCTTACCTGTTCTGCCTGCTTCCATTTCCTGAATCTGGGCTGCTGGGGCCACTGCTGCTCACTGAGTGCCCTGAGGTCTGGGCTTCATGTGTTCACTCTGGCAGAGGCTCCCCCACTGATCTTCCAAGTTGTGCCCAGTGCTCCACAGGGTGTAGGTCAGGAAACTGTCCCTGCTGCTCTGAGCTGCGGCTCCCAGGTGCCCTGGGGCTGCCTCCAGGAGGCTGAAGTTCTTTCACTCTGGCAGGCCACCCTCCCCTCTAACCCCATGGAGTGGAGCCTTTCTACTATTTTCCAGGTTACCTTGTTCTGGAGAATTGCCTCACTAGATCTTTCTGTGGGTTCCATCTCTCTCAAATTTAGTTAGTCATTATTTTATTATTTTTGAAATATTATATATAGAGAGATCACCTAAGAGTGGTTCTTCTTCTGTTGACATCTTGGCTCCATCCCCAAAACAGAGTTTTAAAAAATGAAAGTAGCAAGCTTTGGTCTGCATTCAGACTCCATAGTTCTTTCTTTGAATGTGGAGTAATTTCCATCACAAGTCTTTTAGAATTGTGTTTGATTATTGTGTTGCTGAGAAGAAATTAGTCTATCACATTTGATCATCACACAATGTTGCTGTTATTATGCACAATATTCTCCTGGTTCTTCTCCCTTCATCAATACATATAAGCCTTTCCAGGTTTTTCTGAAATCCACCTCCTCATAATTCCTTATAGAACAAGAGATTTTACGGCAGCTGGTGTACCAGTCCTGGAGACAAGAGGACCTGAGTTCAAACCTCAGACACTGAATAACTACCTGTGCAAATCCCTTAACTCCATTGACTTTCTTTTTTTTTTTTAGGTTTTTTTTTTTTTTTTTTGCAAGGCAATGGGGTTAAGTGGTTTGCCCAAGGCCACACTGCTAGGTAATTATTAAGTGTCTGAGACCGGATTTGAACCCAGGTACTGCTGACTCCAGGGCTGGTGCTCTATCCACTGCACCACCTAGCTGCCCCCAAAGATATTATTATTATTATTATTATTATTATTATTATTATTATTATTATTATTATTATTATTATTATTATTATGTTTTAGCCAGGCAAATGGGGTTAAGTGGCTTGCCCAAGGCCACACAGCTAGGTAATTAATAAGTGTCTGAGGCTGGATTTGAACGCAGGTACTCCTGACTCCAGGGCTGGTGCTCTATCCACCGCACCACCTAGCCACCCTCCATTGACTTTATTTTTTAGGTTTTTGCAAGGCAAATGGGGTTAAGCGGCTTGCCCAAGGCCACAGGACTAGGTAATTATTAAGTGTCTGAGACTGGATTTGAACCCAGGTACTCCTGACTCCAAGGCCAGTGCTCTATCCACTATGCCACCTAGCCACCCCCTGCATTGACTTTCAAGAAACAACAACAGAACAGTAGTTTTCCATCACATTCATATACCACAATTTATTTGTTCAGCTATTTACCAACTGATGGGTATTTCCTGAATTTCCAATTCTTTGCCGCTACAAAAAGAGTTGCTATAAATATTTTTGTATGTGTGGTCTTTCCCTCCTTTTTAATGGCTTCTTTGAGACTTAGACCTAGTAGTGGAATTGCTGGATCAAAGGGCATAATTCCAAGTTGCTCTTCAGAATAGCTGAATCAGTCCATCAATTGTGTGCTAGTGTCCTGGTTTTTCTCACTTCCTTTCCTACACATCATTTCCCTTTTTTCCTCATTTTAGCCAATCTGATAGCAGATCTGAGATGACATCTCAGAGTTTTAATTTATATTTCTTAATTAATACTTATTTGGAGCATTTTTCATATGACTATATATATATATATATATCTTTAATTTCTTCATCTTAACATTGCTTGTTGATATCTTTGACCATTTATCTATTGGAGAATAACTTAAATTCATATAAATTTGACTCATTTCTCTATATATTTTAGAAATGAGTTCTTTATCAGAAATGCTTACTGTAAAAACTGTTTCCCAATTTTCTGCACTCCTCCTAATCTTGGTTGCATTGGGTTTGTGTAAAATCTTTCAAATTTAATGTAACCCAGATTGTCTATATTGTCTAACCCATTTATAAATGTCATCTATCTCTTATTTGGTCACAAACTCTTTCCTTCTCCATAGGTGTGACAGATATTTCTCCATATGAATTTACTTACAACTTTTTCTAACTCATTAAAGTAATTTTTTGGAATTTTTATTGGCAGGGCACTAAACAGGTAGACTCTTTTTTGTTTAAATTCTTTACAGTTAGACCTTATCTTGGTATAAGCTGTGAGATGTATTTCTGTGACTAGTTGCTACCATACTACTTTACAGTTTAATGACTTCTTTGGGATATCTTTTGGGATATGACTTTTTGTCAAATAGTGAGTTTTTATCCCAGGAGCTGGAGTCTTTGGGTTTTTTATTATTATTTTTTTTAGGCTTTTGCAAGGCAAATGGGGTTAAGTGGCTTGCCCAAGGCCACACGGCTAGGTAATTATTAAGTGTCTGAGACCGGATTTGAATCCAGGTACTCCTGACTCCAAGGCCGGTGCTTTATCCACTACGCCACCTAGCCGCCCCGGGTTTTTCAAACAGTAGATTACTATAGTAATTTATTACTGTTTCTTTTGTACCTAATCTATTCCACTGATTCACTATTTCTTAATCAGTACCAAATAGTTTTGATGACTGCCACTAGTTTTAGATCATGGCTAGGTCACCTTCCTTTCCATTTTTTTCATTAATTCTTAACCTTTTGTTCCTCCAGATGAATTTTTTAAACTATTTTTTCTTTCTCTATAAAATAATTGTTTGTTAGTTTTGGAGCTATGGCGCTGAAAAAGTAATTTGATTTAGGTAGAATTGTCATTTTATTATCTTAGCTCAGCCTCCCCATGAACAATTGATTTTTTTTTCACCAGTTGTTTAGATCTGACTTTATTTGTGGGAAAAGTATTTTATCAGATATATACCTAGGTTTGTCTTGGCAGGTAGATGCCCAAGTATTTCATGTTGTCTATAGTTGCCTTATTTTATTTATTTGTTTTAAAATTTTTATTTTTTTCAATTACATTCAAAGGTAGTTTTCAACATTAATTAATTTGCAAGTTTATGAATTCAACTTTTTTCTATTACCCTCCCTTCTTTTTCTCTTCCCCAACATGGTAAACAATCTGGGAAAAGTCATACATGTACAAATGTGTTTAATCTATTTCCATAATAGTCATCTTGTGAAAAAGGAATTATATCTAAGGGGAGAAACCCATGAGAAAGAAAGAAAAAACGTATAGAGAATTTTTAAAAAGTGAGCATAGCATGCTCATCTGGACCTGGAGATCTTTTCTCAGGAGGTTCATTGATGGTTTGCTCTTTATTCAGACTCCCCAGTTTTTTCTCTGAATGTAGATGACTTTGTGTAAAATAGGTCTTTTATAATTATCTTTGATCATATAATTGCTTAAATAGATTTTTTCTTTCTCACAGGATTTTCTAAGTATACCATCATATCAACTGCAAAGAGTGAAAGTTTTGTTTCCTCATTTCCTGTTCTAATTTCTTTAATTTTTTTCTTTTCATTTCAGAAGCTAACATTTTTCATACAATGTGGTATAATACAATATGGAATATCAGGGCTGCTATGAATATTTTGTAAAATAATGATCATTCTTGTTTCATTCCTGATATTATTGGGAATTACTTCTAGCTTTGCCCCCATTACATACAATGATGGTTTTAGATAGATATTGTTTATCACTTTAAGAGAAACTTCATTTATTCCTATGTTCTCAAATATTTTTAATAAGGATGAGTATTGGAGTGGCTAGGTGGCACAGTGGATAGAGCACTGGCCCTGGAGTCAGGAGTATGTGAGTTCAAATCTGGGCTCAGACACTTAATAATTACCTAGCTGTGTGGCCTTGGGCAAGCCACTTAACCTCATTGCCTTGCAAAAACCTAAAAAATAAGGATGAGTGCTGTACTTTTTCAAAAGATATTTTCAGCATCTATTGAGATAATCATATGATTTTTGTTCATTTTGTTATTGATCTGGTCAATTATGCTGAATGTTTTCCTAATTGTGAAACATCCTTGCATTCTTTGTATAACTCCTACCTAATCATAATGTTTATCCTAGTGATAAATTGCAGTAATCACTTTACTTTAAAATTTTGCATCAATATTCATTAGGTAATTGATATATAATTTTCTTTGTCTTTTTGGCTATTCCTGGTTTAGTATCAGTACTATATTTGTGCCATAAAAGGAATTTAACAGAGCTTTTTTATCTGCTCTTCAAATATTTTATCTAGATTTGGAATTAATTTTTCTTTAAATATTTGGTAGAATTAACTTGTAAATTCATCAGGACCTGAAGATCTTTTCCTAGGAAGTTCATTGATGGTTTCTTCAATTTTTTTTTCAAAAATGAGGTTTGTTCAATTTCTCTTTTTCAAAAATGAGGTTAAGTATTTTATTTTCTCTTCTGTTAATATGGGCAGTTTATATTTTTATAAATATTCATCCATTTTACTTAGATTGTCAGATTTATTGACATACAGTTGGGTAAAATAGCTCTAAATTATTACTTTAATTTCCTCCATATTGGTGGTTTAATTTTTTCATTTTTTAAAGATTTTATTTTGAGTTCTACAATTTTTCCCCTAATCTTACTTCCCTCCCTCGACCCCCACACAAGGCAATTTGCCAGTCTTTACATTGTTTCCATGGTATACATTGATTCAAATTGAATGTGATGAGAGAGAAATCATATCCTTAAGGAAGAAAAATAAAGTATAAGAGATAGCAAGATTACATAATAAGATATATTTTTTTTTCTAAATTAAAGGTAACAGTCCTTGGCTTTTGTCCAAACACCACAATTCTTTCTCTGGATACAGATGGTATTCTCCATCACAGATACCCTTAAATTGTCCCTGGTTATTGCACTGATGGAATGAACAAGTCCACCAAGGTTGATTATTACCCCCATGTTCCTGTTAGGGTGTACATTGTTCTTCTGGTTCTGCTCATCTTGCTCAGCATCAGTTCATGCAAATCCCTCCAGGCTTCCCTGAATTCTCATCCCTCCTGGTTTCTAATAGAACAATAGTGTTCCATGACATACATATATCACAGTTTGCTAAGCCATTCCCCAATTGAAGGACTTTACTTGATTTCCAATTCTTTGCCATCATAAACAGGGCTGCTATGAATATTTTTTGTACAAGTGATGCTTTTAACTATTTTTCATCATCTCTTCAGGTTATAGACCCAGTAGTGGTATTGCTGGAACAAAGGTTATACACATTTTTATTGCCCTTTGCATGTAATTTGGAATCAAATTGCTCTCCAAAAAAGTTGGTCTTCTATTTTTAAAAATAGTTTATGTAGAATTGGAATTGTTCTTTAAAGTATTGGTAGAATTCACTAATAAATCCATCTGAACTTGGAGATTGTTTTCTTAGGAAGTTTACTGATTACTTCTTCAATTTCTTTTTCTGAAATGGAATTAAGTATTTTACTTCCTCTTCTGTTAATATGGCTCATTTGCATTTTTGTAGACATTCATTCATTTTATTCAAGTTATCAAATTTATTGACATGCAGTTGAATAAAATAGCTCCAAATTAACTCTTTAATTTCTCCTCATAAATGTGATAATGTTCAGTAGTGGTTTTCACCCTTTGACTTTCTTCTTTTTTTATTTTTCTTTTATTTTTTTGGCAAGGCAATGAGGTTAAGTGACTTGCCCAAGGTCAAACAGCTAGGTAATTATTAAGTGTCTGAGGCTGGATTTGAACTCAGGTCCTCCTGACTCCAGGGCTGGTGCTCTATCCATTGCGCCACCTAGCTGTCCCCTTCTTTTTTTTAACTTTTTAATCAGATTCACCAAATGTTTATCTAGTTTATTGTTTTTTCATAAAACTGACTCAGTTTTATTTATTAGATCAATAGTTTTCTTACTTTCAATTTTATTACTATCTCCTTTGATCTTCAGAATTTTTAATTTGGTATTTCATTGGGGATCTTTAATTTTTTTCTCTAACTTTTTTTCAGTTTATTACCCAATTCAATGATCTTTTTTCTATTTTATCCATATAAACATTTAGAGATACAAAATTTTCATTAAAAACTGCATTGGCTACACTCCATAAGTTTTGGTATGATGTCTCATTTTTATCATTTTCTTGGATGAAATGATTATTTCTGTGATTTGTTGTTTGATCCACCCCTTCTTAAACATTAAGCTGTTTAGTTTCTAATGAATTTTTAATTTATCTTTCCATGTCCCTTTCTTGCATGTAATTTTTATTGTATCATGATCTGGAAACTATGCATTTTTTATTTCTGCCTTTCTGCATTTGACTGGAAGATTTTTATTCCCTAGTACATGATCAGTTTTGGTATAGGGGCCATGTATTGCAGAGCAAGCCATACATTCTTTTCTATCCCCATTCAGTTTTCTCCAGTGGTCTATCATATCAAATGGGGCTAAGTGGCTTGCCCAAGGCCACACAGCTAGGTAATTATTAAGTGTCTGAGGCTGGATTTGAACTCAGGTACTCCTGACTCCAGGGCTCATGCTCTATCCATTGTGTCACCTAGCTGCCCCTACATCTAATTTTTTTAAAGATTTTATTAATCTTTTTAACTTTTTTCTCGTTTATTTTGTGCTTAGGTTTATCTCATTCTGAGAGAGGGAGGGTTATAATAGTTTTGCTGTTTATGCCTCCTTGTAATTCATTCAGGTTCTCCTCTAAGTATTTGGATGTTATACCATTAGGTGCATTTATGTTTAATAATGACATAACTTTATTGGCTTTAATGCATTTTAAGAAGATGGCGCTTTCTTCCTTATCCCTTTTTATGAGATCTA
This sequence comes from Macrotis lagotis, assembly GCF_037893015.1. NCBI lineage: Eukaryota > Metazoa > Chordata > Mammalia > Peramelemorphia > Peramelidae > Macrotis > Macrotis lagotis. Next base: position 191,454,820 of record NC_133664.1, on the reverse strand, counting down.
ATTTTGCTTTTGCTTTGTCTCAGATAAGGATTGCTGCCCTTTTTAAAAACTTTTATTGAAGCATGATATATTTTGCTCCAACCTTTTTCCTTTACCCTTTGTGTATTTCTGTGCTTTAAATGTGCTTCTTGTAAACAACATATTGTAGGATTCTGGCTTTTAATCCATCCCACTATCTGTTTCCATTTTATGGGAGAGATCATCCTATTCACATTTATAGTTAAGATTACTAATTCTTTATTTCCCTCCACATTATCTTTCCCCATATGCACTTTTCTCTTTCCTTACCTCTTATTCCTCCTCACCTATGTTTTGCTCCCTTTTGACATTAACATTTTTAAAAAAAATTAACCTTGTTTACTTTCACTTATACCTTCATCTTCCCTTTTATCAATGCCTTCTTTCCTTTTCCTTCCCTTTCCCCCATTCCCCACTTTTCTGTAGGGTTGAATAAATTTTTAAACACAATTGAGAATGTTTGTTATTCCCTCTCTGGATCAAATCTATTGTACAGAATTTACTCAGGCTTTATACCTTCCCTTCTTTCCCTCTAGTATAATAGGTCTTTATGCCTCTTTACCTGGTGTTATCTCCTAATTACTAGAATTCCCCTTCTTTTTATGTTTTTATTATTTTAACCCTGTCTTGTACTTACATCCTTTTGTCAAATTATGCTCCTTTTATCTGACCTAATTGAAATGCCATCAATCAAATGTTGACTGATTGATTGCTTAATTAATCGATAAGTTCAAAGCAGTATCAACCAAAGTATAGTGAATCAAGGGTTCATTGATTGTTATGTAGTATTGTCTCATAGTCATTAAATACCCTCCCCTCTTCTGTCATCAGAAATCCACTTCTCAAGAATCATTAATCACATCAAATTATAATCACCTTATACTTTTTTCAAATATCCTCAATGGACACACAATCCTTATGAGCAAAAACATCATATAAAACCAAATCATTTCATGAACAATTTATACCAATCTCCCCACCACCACCACAAGCATACTCCCTCCAATTATAGCCAAAGCTTCAAACTAAGCTTCCTTCCTTCCCTGTAGGACTAGAATCATGGTACTAAAAGCCTAGTTAACTAATATATGTATTAAGATTAGATTTTTTCCTAATCTCTTTATTTTTCACTCCTTCTAAATATATTCCCATCCTCTGCCCCTATCTCTAATCATCTGGTAATGTGAAGTCACTTATGATTTAATTATGTATTCTAAGTATTGGGTTAACCTGAAGGTCTCTCCTAAGAACTTTAGCATTAATTGAAAGGCATGGGAGACACTGTCGCAGGACCACCCAGCATAGGGTGACCTGATTCATCAGTAAAAGTGGTGAGCTTGATGAGTCAGGAAGAATTAAAGTAGCTCAAAGGAAACACGAGATATATAAGTTTAGTGTAAACAGCCCAGGTGTATACCTGGACTATTTGTCCCTGATTTGTGGTAGAGCATTCTGAGCTCATATTGGTCTGATCAGGTACAATTAGGTGCATTATAATTTGTCTCAAACATAGTGATGCTACTTTAATATTTTTCAGTAAGAAAGGACAAGAACTAACCATATCCATGTCCTCTAAGTACAATCCCTTCAATTATATTCAACCATTTAACTTTTGTAAGAGAAATACAATTCTCAAGAATGACAAGTATTAACTTTCCTTGTAGGTTGTATACAATTTAATGTTCTTAACTAACTTTCCCCCCCTTTTCCATTTGTCTTTTAATGCATCTTTTGAGTCTTGTATTTAAATGAAGATCAAATTCTCTGTTCAATTTTGATCTTTTTATCAGGAAATTTTGGAACACTTCTATTTCACAGAACATTCATCTCTTCCCCTGACAGAATATGTGGAATTGTGCAGGGCAGTAAATTCTTGGTTGTAATCCAAGGTCCTCTGCCCTCCAAAATATCATATTCCAGGCCCTCCAGTCCTTTCATGTTGAAGCTGATAAATCCATTGTAATTCTGATCATGCTTCCTTTGTATTTAAATTGTTCCTTTTTGGATATTTTCAGCATTTTCTCCTTTATTTGAGAATTATGGAATTTGGCTTTAAGAGAACTTGTAGTTTTTATCCTATGGGGTCTCTTTCTGGAGATATTCTGTGTATTCTTTCATGGGTTTCTTGATCTAGTATATTTGGACAGTTTTCCCTGATAATTTCCTGAAAGATATTTCCCAGGTTCTCTTTTTTGATCTAGACTTTCTGATAGACCAATAATTATCTTTCCTGAATCTATTTTCCCATTTATTTTTCCTAAAAAGGTATTTCATGTTTTTTTTTTCAATTTTTTCAGCCTTTTGACTCTGATGGAGTCTTGGTGTCTTATATATTCTTTGTTCAATTCTAATTTTTAGGGTTTATTTCCTTCACTTAGTTGTGTTTTTTCCAACTGATTCAGTTTATTGAGTTGTACTCCCTTTCCAGTTTACTGATTTGAGTTTTAGATGAGTTGCAATTCCTTTTCCAGTTGGTCAATTTTTTCCAATTGGTTATTTTTACTTTTAAAGGAGCTAATTTCTTTGGTCAATTTTTCATAATTTTCCTGCATGGCTTTCATTTCTTTTTTCCATTTTTCTATTTCTCTTCTTTGATTATTAAATTCCTTTTTAAGCATTTCTATGAGTTTTGGATTTGAATCTAATTTGAGTCCTTTGCAACTTCCCATGTAGGCAATTTGTCACTGCTCTTCTTGACGGCATCTCTTTGTGTATAGTAGCTTTCAATAGTTAGTGTTCTTTCAGTTTTTTTACTCATTTTGATTTGAGCTCTACTCCTGAGGTATAGGGAGTATAATCTTAAGCTTTTTGTGCAGGGTCTAGACTCTGATCCCTGCTTATTGCTGATATTAATATTGCCTTTTTACCCCAGGCATTTGCTATGCAGAGGTTTGTTTCCTCCTTTATGTCCAGATTCTGTCTATGCAGTGGTTCTTTTCCCAACCCAGTACTGTCTTTTCCCCTGGTGTTCCCAGGGTTCAGACTTTGTGAATGGGACCCTCCCTGCTGGCTTGCCATTTTGCTGCCAGGACCTGTGCTGTTGTCTAGCTGCTGGAACCTGGACTGCACTGACTGATTGATTGCTTAATTGATTGATAAGTTAGAAGCAGTATCAATCAAAGTATAGTCAGTGAAGGGTTGATTGATTAATATGTAGTATTTCCTCATAGTCATTAAATACCCTCCCCTCTTCTGTCATCAGAAATCCACTTCTCAAGAATCATGAATCACATGAAATTATAACATATTTTTTTTTTGTCAAAAAGTCTCCTGCTGGGGGTGGCTAGGTGGCACAGTCGATAGAGCACTGGCCTTGGAGTCAGGAGTACCTGAGTTCAAATCTGACCTCAGACACTTAATAATTACCTAGCTATGTGGCCTCGGGCAAGTCACTTAACTCCACTGCCTTGCAAAAACCTAAAAAAAAAAAAGTCTCCTGATGGCTTTCCCACTCTCCTGCCTAGTTGGGCTTTACTTCCCCTTTACTCCTAGAAGAGTAAGACCTTCACTAAAAATCCTCCATAATGTCTGTAATTGACAACTTATTTAGATCTTTTTCTTCCCTTTGACTGGGATCTGTAGTTTTAATATCTGTATAGAGTCCTCATTTACTGTTATGTAGGAAAAAAAACTCCAGGAGCATGCTAATTTCATGCCACAATCTTGGCTCCATCCTGAAAGCCTTCCAGATTTCTTCTGATAGGAAATTGCTCCACTTTGGCTTTTTTTTTGTGGGTTCTGTCATCATAATCCATTTAGAGGCTTGTTTAATGTTGTTTCTGAGGGAAAATGAAGAGGCTCAGGCAACTTCTTGGCTACTCTCTGCCATATTCCATACTTTTCATTTTTAAGTTAATTACTATAATACCCGAAAAATTCTATTTAACTATTCTCCTTGAATAAACTGGTAATTAGGAATTCAAGTGTTCTTGAATCTATCAAGTTTTGATTGAAATATATGTAAGTTTCTGTACAAAAGGAATAACTTCTGATATTCCATATAAACTATATTTTCTTTGACAATTTTTGAAGGTAAAATTAAGAATATTACTATATACATATTAATTACACTGCATCCTTATTATTCAACTATTTATTTCTATCATTATATATAGATATAAATTCTACTTTCCATAGAATTCTACATTTATCTTTCAACATGGTATGGATGTGGCCCTGGTTTTTTGAAAGCTAGTGGTACATATATTTAGTTGGGTTCTATCATGCTGGAAAGGTTCTTAGTATGATCCCAGAAAATAAACTGCTTTCTGAGAGTCAGCATAGCTAATTATGGAGAAGTGCTTCACCAATAGGTTGGTAAATTGGGGACACATATTTTTAGTTTATGAAACATATAAACAGACTTAGTCCCACTTCTACTTTTGTAGAGATAGTGGCAGAATAATGGGAAGGGAGTAATATGAATCATTCACATTTTAATTTGACTATAGGTTGTCCAAATTGAAAATCCTAGACCAGTGACCAATAAGAGGACACATTGTTGGAGAAGATGATTCATAACAATCTTGACATTCTTACCATTAACAAAGCAAAAAGAAAGTTGCAGTTTAATGGAAGAGTGACTCATAAGTACCTCTTGCAGAGCTAAAAGAAGGAATTGGAGGGGGTTTCAATCATTTGTATAAAAGCAACTAAGTCAACAAAAACCAGTATTGCATGGGATAGTTGATCATCACCCATTGTAGAACTTATGAAAAGTATTTGCAAAATAAGAACATAAAAAAACATTCGCAGTTTATGCACAACAACAGCTTCTAAGGATGAAAAGGTAAAGTAGTTCTACAAAAGTTAATGATACTCTCTAAATTAAATCAACATACACTACAATGTTTGTTGATGTCAAATAAAAGATGGGAAAAGATTAGGATGAAGAGAAATATAGGGAAGACCTGGCCCAGGAAAAAGAAATTAGAATTACAAAGATTTGAAGATTATAAAAACACTTCATACCTCTATATCAAGATAAATTTTACTTTGAGAAAAAAATTGGTGGGTGCTGAATATAGTGAACACTAAATAATGCCATAAAATTATTTTTAACAGACAAAAAAACACTTGTTATTGATGTAAGAGTTCTCTTTTAGTCAAGATTCAAGCTATAACACAAATTTATTAGAGTTAGGATGAAAATTAGAAAAAAAAAGAAAAAATGAAAAATATATCAAAAGCAGTTAAAATAATTCTTTAAGCTGGTTGATAAAATGGAAAATATCAACAGAAATGACATTGACACATGTGATAATTTTATGTGGGGATGTTGAGTAAACAATTTAATGTGAGTAGAGAACTCGGGAATGGAATAGTTTTAAAAAAGTCAGAATATGAAGTACTTTGAATGGCAAGACAATGAGTTTTAATTCTTTTTCCTATAGAATTTTAAAATAGGGAAGTGAATATTTAAAAGAAGAAGAAGAAGAAGAAGAAGAAGAAGAAGAAGAAGAAGAAGAGAAGATTATGTTAGGTTAGATAATTAGTTAGATTAGATTTAGGTTAGAAGATTTTTAGTTTTCAACTCAAACTCTGCAAATTAAATAAGTCAACAAATCCAAAAAGGAACTACTTATGTTTCCTATAATACATCCTGAACTTCTCTTTCACCTCCAAATGCACTATCATCCAACATTGGTTGGATGTCAACTTTAATTTTCATTATGACCCTATATATAGTTAATCAATTGTCAAATCTTATTTATTCCTTCGTAATTTTCTATATGATCCTCTTTTTTCTATTCACACAGTCACAATACTAGATTGGGCTATCTTCACTTTTAACTGAGATTATAATGTAGCTTGTGTGAAGTCTTTAACTCACTTTCCTAAGGTGACTGCATCTTCCTTGAGACTTCCAAGGTATTTTATGGAACTTTGGATATTGTTTTCCTTCACTAAACCCCAAGTAGTCATTACCTCAATGGTTATGAAGACAGTGACAGTTCCATTTAACCACTTAACATCTATTAGTTTTTTATTAAAATATATTTACCTCAAATATATTTCCAAAAAGGAAAAAAAACCATGCAAACATTTTCTATAACATTTGTGAGGCATACTCTTTTCAGCTTGATCTTTGGAACAGAGTAGGTCAACTTACTGAGTTGCTTTGAAGCATTTATCAATCAATCAGTTAGTCTATAAACATTTGTTAATCACTATATAAAAGATAGGTACTCATAAGGCACTCACAATATAATGAAGGAGACAAAATATAAACAACTATGTACAACAAAATTAAGATGCTGAAGTAGTGAGAAGAAATATAGTCTACCTTCCTATCCATGCTTCCTCCACAAATACTTTTTTTTTTAAATACACCAGATCAAATTCTGATTGGAAAATGTAAAAAAACCAAAAAAATAAAAAATATACTACAAAGTCATTTTTCCAGTTTAGCTCAGCCCAGGGAATCAGTCAGGCTATTCTGTGGACCCTGAACACAGGGTCTGGCTATGACTGTGGCACGTGCAGAGAATTCCAGGGTTCAGGAACTGAATGGACTGAGATTAAGCCCTAAGCTAGGAAGCACCAGGACAGGAAGATTTCAAGAAGAGTTCTCATATTAATGACCTAGATTAGGATTCAGAAACAGATGCCATCAAAAAACTCTATCACTTCCTACTCAGTTCTAGATCACAGATCCAAGGAAGACTGAGAAGGGGTGTTAAAAATCAGTTGTTGAGATAGAGAAACTAGGCTTTAACTGTGTGCTGAATGAGGAACAAATTGAAAAGTGGGGCTCTGATCCCAGTAGCAAGGATTCAATTTTAAGCTCCAGACAAGGGTAAAGTCCTTAGTGGAATAAGCAAGCAAGAATTTCTAGACCAAGGGGATTCTGCATTTGAACTTGCCTAACTGCAGTGGAATAATTGAAGATGAGTCCAGTAACAGTTTACTGAAACTTTCTAAAGGGAAAAGCTGATAAGTATAAATCTGGGTTAGAAACTCAGGTCAAGAGCTCAGTAATTGGATTTCACCCCAGATCAAATCACTTTATCAGCACCCAAAAATTTCTCAGTGTGAGGTAAAGCAACAGAAAATTGTGAGAGGACAGAAATTCAGTCCAGACATTCTCCCCAAATTACATGAAGTATAGGCCCAACATATAGTATAAATTCAAGAAGTAGAATGGAAGAATGAACAAACAAACAAAAAAGAGTCTCATCACAAAGAGCCATCATAACAATAGGGAGGTTTAATACACAAACTAAAAAGAAAAGAATTACTCTTCATTTTTCTTTATTCTTCATCAGCTCTTCTGCTTGGTATCAATTCTACAAAAAAACATGCTTTGTCTAGGAAAAAACTTTCATTATCCCAGAGACTGATTAAGCATTAATACTCATCACTCACAGCTGCCTGTCTCCTCTAATTGGAGGGTTGGAAGAGAGAGAGATAAACTTCTCCCAAAGACTTCCTTTTATAAAAGACTACGAATTCATTTCTCATTAGTTGCTTTGTTTGTTTTTGACTTCTCAAACATCATGTCATTACATCTAGAATCCTCTTCTTCCCCTGCCTCAACTTTTTCAGCTTCCTTTTACATGTTGCCTTTCCCTGCCAAGAGTGTAAGTTCCTTGAGGGCAGCAACTGTGTTTTTTTTTTTTATTTTTTTATTTGTATTTCAGTGCTTAGTATAGTGACTAGCACTCAGTAACTGTTTAATGAGTGTTTCTTGACTATTGATTCAGAAACATCTCTAAGTAATGCCTAAAGAAAAAATCTAGTTTGTAAACAAGTCCAACTATGATTCCTTAAGAAATAAAGCAAGAGTTTAGAAAAAAAGAACTAAATTTTTTAAATAAGAGAAGCAGAAAAATATAGGAAAAGAAATGAGAGTTATGGGAGAAAGATATAGAATTAACAACTTTGAAATAGGTACAAAAACCTACCCATGAACAAAGCTCTCTGAAAATTAGAATTGCCTGAAATGAACTAATAGCAACTTGAGACTTCAAAAAATCATTACAATGAAGCCAAAAACTGAAGGAGGAGGAGGAGGAGGAGGAGGAGGAGGAGGAGGAGGAGGAGGAGAGAAAAGAAGGAGAAGGAGAAGGAGAAGGAGAAAAAAGAAAGAAGGAGAAGAAGAAAGAAAAGGGGAGAAAGAGAGGGAAGGAAAGGGAGAGGGAGAGGTAGATAATTGGCCTTGGTTCACTCAACAAGATGTTAAGTACCTGGATGGGGGGGTGGGGGGTAGGGGTAAAGTGTGAAAGAAAATAGACCTGGGAGGAGAGGCACAAATGGTGCAAGAACTTATATGTCTTTGGATGATACTTTGGCTCATGAAGAGGATTGTGTGTACTTGAAAAATACTTGAAAAGGGGATAAATTTTTGTAAAAATGATTATAATTACAATTTGATGCAATTTGAGTCAATGCTACTAATCAAGCAATCAAGTACACAATCTGTGATGATATGTTGATAACAATAGGAGCTTATCAAGCAATCAGATAATTTAACTGTGATGATACCTGATTACTAATATTAGAGCACCAAGGGAAGAGGCACAAAGATTCATAATTTTACAGGGAAAGAAGGGAGAATGTGAATGCTGAGTAGATTCTATTCAATAGATTTTGACTAGTGAGGGACTAAGATACATTTCCACTTGCATTTAAAAATCTAACTGAATCTACAGGGGGGGGTCAGGGAATGGGAAGGATAAGGGAAAAATGGAACTGATACAAGGGAAGAGAAGGCATAAGTGAAAATAAGCTGAAAGTCAAATTCCTAAAAGAAAAGTCAAAAGTAGTAATATTTTGGTGAGGAGGAATAAGAGAAAAAGAAAGAGATAAATATAAGTGGAGAAAGATAGCATGGAGGGAAATATAGAATTGGTAATCTTAATTGTAATTGTGAATGGGATGGAAATGGAGAGCAGAATGGATTAAAAACCAGAATCTTGCAATATGTTGTTTACAGGAAACATATTTGAAACAGAGAAATAACACAGGGTAAACGTAAAAGGGTGGACCAAAATATATTATGCTTCAGTGGAAGTAAAAAAAATCTGGGGTAGTGATCCTAATCTCAGACAAAGTAAAAGCAAAAATCAATCTCATTAAAAGGGATAAGGAAGGAAACTACATCTTCTTAAAAGGCACCATTGGTATTGAAGCTATATCATTACCAAACATGTATGCACCTAGTGTATAGCATACAGATTCCTAGAAGAAAAGCTGAATGAATTACAAGGAGAAATAGACAGCAAAACTTTAATAATGGGAAACTTCAAGCTCCCTCTCTCAGAACTAGATAAATCTAATAAAATAATAAACAAGAAGGAAGTTAACGAGGTGAATGGAATCTTAGAAAACTTAGATATGATAGACCTCTTGAGAAAACTTAATGGGGATAGAAAAGAATATATCCTTTTCTTGGCAGTACATGGCACTTTCACCAAAGCTGATCATTACTAGGTCACCAAAACCTTAAAATCAAATGCAGAAAGGCAGAAATAATAAATACACACTTCTCAGACTATAATGAAATAAAAATTACATGTAATAAAGGGTCAGGGAAAGGAAAACCAATAACTCATTGGAAATTAAATAACTTGATCTTAAATAATGGGTGGATCAAACAGCAAATAATAGAAATAATTAATAATTATATCCAAGAAAATGCTAATAATGAGACATTATACCAAAATTTATGGGATGCAGCAAAGTCAGTTTTGAGCCATGTATCTCTAAATGCCTATATGAACGAAATAGAGGAGGAGATTGATGAATTGGGTATGCAACTAAAAAAAAGCTAGAAAAAGAACAAATGAAACAATCCCAATTAAATACCAAATTAGAAATTCTGAAGATCAAGGGAGAGATTAATGAAATGGAAAGCAAGAAAACCATTGATCTCATAAATAAAACTAAGAGTTGGTTTTATGAAAAAGTCAATAAAATAGACAAACCTCTGGTTAATCTGATTTAAAAAAGAAAGATAACCATATTACCAGTATCAAAAATGAAAAAGGGTGAACCAACAATGAGGAAGAAATTACAATGATACTTTGGAGCTACTTTACTGAACTATATGTCAATAAATGGGACAAATTTAATGAAATGGATGAATATTTACAAAATTACTGCCCAGATTAACAAAAGAAGAAATAAATAGCTTAAATAACCCCATTTCAGAAAAAGAAATTGAAGAAATCATCAATAAACTCCCTAAGAAAAAGTCTCCTGGTCCAGATGGACTTACAAGTGAATCCTACCAAACATTTAAAGAATAATTAATAACTATTTTACATGAACTATTTAAAAAATCAGAGAGGAAGGAGTTCTTCCAAACTCCTTTTATGACACCAACGTGGTGCTGATACTTAAACAGACAAAGAAAATTACAGAACGATATCCCTAAAGAATATTGATGCAAAAATCTTAAACAAAATTTTAGCCATGGGACTACAGCAAGTTATTACCAAGATAATTATACCATGATCAGGTTGAATTTATACCAGGCAGGCAGGAATGGTTCAACATTAGGAAAACATTCTACATAATTAAATTTATCAATAGTAAAACCAACAGAAACCATATGATTATCTCAGTAGATCCTGATAAAGTCTTTGATAAAATACAGCATCCATTGCTATTAACATTACTAGAAAGTTTAGGGATAAATGGAGTTTTCCTTAAAATAATAAATAGCATCTA